>NW_006283588.1:2687619-2701078 GCF_000327345.1 Myotis davidii
AAGGGAGAGGGATAGAGAGTCAGAAACATCGATGAGAGAGAAACATTGATCAGCTGCCTCCTGCACAACCCTCACTGGGGATATGCCCGCAACCAAGGTACATGCCCTTGACCGGAATCGAACCTGGGACCCTTCAGTCTGCAGGCCAATGCTCTATTCACTGAGCCAAACTGGTCAGGGCTGGAAATATTTTTTAATGCTTTATATATGTCGGCATTGTACCAAGCACACACCATGGGGCTAGAATTCAAGATCAAGCATCTGACCCTTTAGTTGCCACAGAATTACTTTTCTGAAATATATGACATTGTGGATCGAATGTTTGTATCCCCACAAAGTTCATAGGTTGAAGCCCTAGATCCCAATGTAATGGTATTTGGAGAACAGAGCCTTTGAGGATGAGTAGGGTGAGATAAGGTCATGAGGGTGCATTCCTGGGGATGGGATTAGTGCCATTCCAGTAAGACATCAGACAGCCTGCCTCCTCTCTGTCCCTCCCCTAACACATGCCCCGAGGAAGAGCCGTGTGAGGACACAGTGCGGGGTGGCTATCTGCAAGCCAGGAAAGAGCCCTTACCGGATGGTGGTCTGCACCTTGACCTTGGACTTCCCAACCTTGAGAACTGTGAGAAATGAGTTTCTGTTGGTTAAGCCAGTTTGTGGTATTTTGTTATGGCATCCTGAGCTAAGACTTATGGATCTTAGTGGAACTCCAAATGGATTCAAAGTGGGAAAATATTCAATTATTCAACAAAGATTGAGTAGGATATCTGCCATTCACATTTTTTTGTGTGTGTGTGTGGGGGGTATTCTATTCAACATGTAAGCAACCAGCTATTACTTTTGAATAAGCTGCCAATTTTTGACAAGGCTTGAAATCTTATTTCTATTTTTTGTCCTTTGACTAATAAATATGTCATCTCTGGTTATATAATATTTGAGAGGGGAAATAACTTAGGCTACATTTTTTTAGACACTACATGCCATATTTGCTTAGACTCACTTGGTACATGTTTCTGATTTCTATTACATGTATGTTTAGAAAAGTTTTTTTTCTCTTTAAACGAAATTCAGAGCTGTGCTGTTATGAAGTTAGAATTTGAGAGACATCTCTATACTTTCTATTAAAAGTAATATGTGCTGTCGATTTCCCAAGCATCGAACAATATCTCAGCACCACAGATAGAAAATGAAATACACGAAACATCCAGAAACATCTGCCAGTCTCCAGCGAATACGCCGCGATCAATCTGTGCTATCGTAAAATAAGAACAGAGGTCTTTGCTCAGAATTACTTGTGCACACTACCTCGTTAACTAACCCAGCCAATCAATTAAAGTCACTGAAAGGGGCATAACAGGACTTTTGGGGAAGATAACCATTTTCATCATTAAGAACTAACAAGCATGGTTGGGAATGTGAGTGGCTGTGACATGACTTGCATGGAAACTGGAACAGTGACGAGGTGCATCACTGATGTCAGGACGTGCCCCACATATGACAGCCTTCCTGGTGTGCGGTGGCTAACGAAATCATGGGCCCTGTGAACCAGCGGAGGGCATTGTGTTTACACACGGACTCTAATGATGTCTTGCCAGTGCCGAGGACTGGTCTCAGCTTTAACAATGGGACATACAAAAGCTGCGGCAGAGATGGCTTCCCCAGTGGAAGTAGGAATACACAGCAATTAAAGGGCTTGCTATCGAGGATGTTTTTCTTAAATTTGTGTTATTTTTAAAGCAATTTATTTGACAGAGGAAGGGTATTTGTGTTGAGTCTGTGACTGAAGCATATCGCATTGTATGTGGACATGCATTATTTTAGACAGGTTTGCTTCCCCTTCCCTAACCTTCTGCTCCTCTAACACGCCTGCCTCTCCCAATTTAAGGATTTGTGGTGAGGTTGTGCAGGTGGTTAGGAACACTGTAGATTGTCTTCAGGGTGCCGGAATTCCTACATGCGGATTCCTCAGAATTACAGAAAATTTGCCCAACTTGTTTTACAAAGAGGAGGTGCAACCTGGAACTGGGTCATTTTTTTTTTGCTTTTCTTTTACCAGTCTTCTAACTTACATAAAATTAGCTTTTTGCTTACTATTTCTCTCCCATGAAAAGTACAAAAAAAAGTGTTAGAGAAGTTAAATATCAGTTGATCTCTCACATCATGTTACTCTCAGTGCCCTCGGTTGGGTAGGCATCTGGATGAGTCCATTTGTTTCCCTTTATCATTTTGAAAGTCACAGCCAAGTATCCTTATAGCTCACAGAAGGGCCATCCAGTGTCCAGGCAACATGGAAAGTGTCCGTTTGGTCAGAATTATCTAAATAGTTTCCATCACTTCCTGGATTTATTATAGACATCTTCTCCATACAAACCCAGTAAGTGATGGCCACTGATTCTAAATAATACAAAGTAAGTGACTAATAATATCCCATGAGTGTTTTGCATGAATTTTAAATAGCTAGTACATTATCACTTATCAAAATTTACTATTTATCATGTTTACAAAGTATAGTTATCACACATAAAACAGAAAGAATATACATCTCACTAAAAACTTGAAAGTTTTATCATAGAGATACAAAATATTTAACAGGAGCCATCTATTTCCAAATAACAGAATTCTTTAAATAGTATAGTCACATTGTATAGTGACAACAATATGTATAAGTGACTTATATATTCAAGCCACATAGTGACAAAGCTAATATTTAATATAATTGAAAGCTTTCCATATAACTTGGGTGTTAAACATAAAAGATGATTAGTGAATATCATAAAATACAAATAAAAGTAGAATATTATGGATTGAAAGGACGTGAGAAATGGGGAGATCCTTAATTATTATTTGAATTGTATATTTTAATATTAAATTTCATTCAAAGTAAAAAATTTGAAAAAAATACTTTTAATTCTACCATGCCAAAATAGATATTGGTACTATTTTGATGGATAGCTTTCTAATTTTTTCCATGCATATATGTTCTATTGAATTACTTACACAATAGTATTTAGGCATTTTACTTACTTCTTCATTTAACATGTTCCTTGAGTCTATATAAAAATTGTAAGTACCCTAAACGGTTTGGTTCTGTGGATAGAGCATTGGCCTGTGGACTCAAGGATCCCAGGTTCAATTCTGGTCAAGGCCATGTACCTTGGTTGCGGGCACATCCCCAGTAGGGGGGGATAAAATATATTTTTTTAAAATTGTAATATATATTTTACAGCTGCATGTTATTTCATTATGTGGAATTGTCAATATGTATGTAACTGTTAGTTGTTGGTCATTTAACTTTCCTACCTTTCCCTTTTATATCACTGTGATAGACCACTTTGTACAGTTAGCATTTTTATATTTTGGTTTTGCTCAGAATAAGTTCCCAGGAGTGAAATTGCTGGATAAAAATTTCCAAATACTGCCCTAACCGGTTTGGCTCAGTGGACAGAGTTGTGGCCTGCAGATTCAAGGGTCCCAGGTTTGATTCTGGTCAAGGGCATGTACCTTGGTTGCTGGCACATCCCCAGTGGGGGGTGTGCAGGAGGCAGCTGATCGATGTTTCTCTCTCATCGATGTTTCTAGCTCTCTATCCCTCCCTCTCCCTTCCTCTCTGTAAAAAATTAATAAAATATATTTTTTTTAAAAAATTTCCAAATACTTTGTCACCATAGCAAAACACACTTGAACTGATATGAAAAAGCCAGGAACTAAAATGTTTGTCATTTTATGGTGACTTTTTCCACCAGCATGGATGAGACCAATATCCACTCTCCTCTTCATTCTCATAAAAGCCCTGGTGTTTAATTGTCACAAGGCCACTTGGAAGAAAAACATTTCTTAGGTTTTTTTCAATGAGTGTAGCCACGTGACTCGGCTCTGCTTAATGAGATGAAAGGAGAGGCAAATGTGCTGTGGGCAGCTTCTAAGAAAGATAACTTCCGGGTGCCCTTTGCTTCTGCCACCTTATTCCTTTCTCCCTTACACTCGCTGGAACTTGACGTGATGGCTGGTGCTCGGCCATCTTAGGTCAGGAGTTTAAGGGCTGTGACCTGGAGAGATAGGACTGGGTTTGCTTCCTCTAGATTTTACATGAGAGAGAAATCAACTTCTCTTTTATTTATACCTCTGTTATTTGAATTCTCTGCTACATGTAGATCAGTCTGATACAGACAACTTTAAATTTATTGTAATTTTTAGAAAGTTGTTTTTGGCTAGATGCATATTTGAAAGAAACACTTCAGTGCATACAATAAACAGAATTCAAAAACCCAGGACCAATTTCAGTAAAAGAGGGATTGTTCTAGATCGTTCTGAAATTAATGCTCATTAAGCAGGTACATGTGTGCAATTTAATTTCATCTTCATGAAATTTACTCTAGTTACATCAGTGCTTGTAAGTGCCGATGCTCAGGCCCACAAATACATGATTTGGTTCATTTTTTCTATTTTAGCCAATAATGTTAATCTCATAAAAAGTTAACAAGTCATTTGGCAAAGTCCTCTTCTTTGGAAGTAAGTTTTATTATGCTCAGCTGAAAAGACTAGATTTGTTAACTCAAGAGTTGTTGACTCAGTAGTCAACTGACTATGGACTCCTGGTCAATATTGTTTGGAGTTCAAAATTTACTTATGGCTGAATAGGACTTTGCCATGAAAGGTCAAGTCTTCTATACCAGACTGCCTTTATTTTCTTAAAACTTAGACTGAGGGTCTGACTTAGCTCTGTATACTTAGCCACTACTTTATCGTATTAGATGAGATTTCTTCTTCTCTTGACTATTTTATTTTAAAGTTGATATTTTAATTTGTTGTACTTTTCCTTTTGTTATTGATTAAAGTATTACATATGTATCCTTATCCCTCCATTGCACCCCCCACCCCCGCTTGTGCCCTCACCCACGCCCCCTAGTATCTGTGTCCATTGGTTAGGCTTATATGCATGCATACAAGTCCTTTAGTTGATCTCTCGCCTTACCCCCACCCTCCTCTACCTTCCCTTTGAGGTTTGACAGTCTGATCAATGCTTCTCTGTCTCTGGATCCGTTTTTGTTCAATTTATGTTGTTCATCATATTCCACAAATGAGTGAGATCATGTGATGTCTTTCTCTGACTGACTTCTGTCACTTAGCCTAATGCTCTCCAGGTCCATCCATGTTATTGCAAATGGGAAGAGTTCTTTCCCTTTTCAGGGGTGGAGGAGGGACTGACTGAAGAGGTGGGAGAGAGGAGGAAACTAGGGGGTAGGGGAGGGATTGTACAGCATAGTATTCCATTGTGTAGATGTACCACAGTTTTCTGAGCCACTCATCTGCTGATGGGCACTTAGGCTGTTTCCAAATCTTAGCTATGGTGAATTGTGCTGCTATGAACATAGGGGTGCATATATCCTTTCTGATTGGTGTTCTGTTTTCTTGGGATACATGACTTCTGAAGGCAGTGTGCATATTTACCTTATGCAGTTATCTGTATTGACACAGCAGCTCTTTCTCCTTCTTTCCCTTTCTCCAATCTCTAGCCCATATCCTTCCCCACTTAGTAGATTGTAGACTTTGGAATGGAGGGAGGCCTGCTCTGCTTTTTCCATGGTAGGGACTCAATAAATATTTGGTTAATTGAATTACATTTTTTAAAAAATATATTTTTTATTGATTTTTCACAGAAAGGAAGGGAGAGGGACAGAGAGTCAGAAACATTGATGAGAGAGAAACATCGATCAGCTGCCTCCCACACACCCCCACTGGGGATGTGCCTGAAACCAAGGTACATGCCCCTGACCGGAATCGAACCTGGGACCATTCAGTCCACAGTCAGATCCCTGTCCACTGAACCAAACTGGTCAGGGCTGAATTACATTTTTAAAAGTTATTTATCTAAGATACAAGTGAGATGCCTGTGTTTTTAATTATTTTCTAGCCTTCAGCATTCATGCCGACTGTTGCCTTACATCAGACTGAGAGCTGAGCATGGTAGTGGTTTTGTTTACTGTGAAGCTCTCCTTTCTGATTGTTACAGGTGGGGGGGGGGGGGAGTAATTTACATTTGATGGATGGCTTCCTTATCTTAACTGGAGTGACAGCTGCCAGAGAGAGAACTTGTTAATATAAACTGTGTACTTACCTGCTGCTTGCACAATATGCCTTGTTTAATACACACGGATGTAAATATAGGCCTGTAATTACTTTTTGTTATGCTTCTCTGAATTTATGATACTGAACATATACAGGTGTTAGAACAAACGAATTACTGCATAGTTATTTTACCTCCAATTTGGTGACACAAAAACTTTTTTAGGGATTCGGGGTTTAAGAAGATGCGTCCACAAGTCAGATGACTTCAGAAATCTTTTAGCTAGTATATTCCCATCATTAGCTTAGAGGCAAATGAACTTTCATCATTAAATGTCTGACAAGCCATGAGAATTCAGCTCAATGATGATTTTATAGCTATGAAGATATTTAATTATTCTAAAATTATTTGAGACATGGGCCACAAGAATTTTTTCTCAAGTCCAGAAACCTGAAAGTCTATTTAAAAAGCAAAGTGAATTTTTGGATATTTCAATTATGAAAATTTTTATTAATATTCCTCAATATATTGCTCTCCTTGAGGTCTTTAAATGCCTGTGGTATTAGGATTAGATATATTATACTTAAGCAAACTGGATTGAATTACTTTCAACTAGAGATTTAGTAGGTTAGGAGGCATTTCCTATTATACAGAGAAGTTAGGATTCCCAATATTCCCTAAATGAAGTATTTATGAAGCACAGAAGCAAAGGTCTCTCAAGTGGCAAAGGTATCACTGTTTAATATATGCAATACCCTCTCCATCTGACTTATCTCTGACTGTATACCAGTGTCAGCAGCCTCAGGCCTTTGACCACAAAAGATATACTACTAGAGATTTTAGTGACAAAGGATGCATGGTTAATAGGAGATAACACTTTGAGAACTTCATTTAAACCTTCCAGGTTTTTAAAAAATATTTTTGTTGACTTTAGAGATGAAAGGAGGGGCACAGAGACAGAGAAACATCAATGATGGGAGAGGACATCATTGATGGTCTGCCTCCTGCATGCCTCTCACTGGGGATCGAGCCCACAACCTGGGCATGTGCCCTGACTGGGAATGGAACCCTGACCTCCTGGTTCATAGTAGATGCTCAACCACTGAGCCACACTGGCCGGGGCCAGGTATTGTTTATGTTACCTTATTTGGAATTACAGAAATTTAATAGAGTGACAGCCTGGTATGTCCTTTCAGTCACTGCTTTACAAAGAAGTTAGTTAATCTTTTGTAGGAAAATCTCTTGTAATTGTGTTTTTAGAAAATATTTGTACTTTTTACATTTTAGTAATGAAAAGCTTTTTTTCTGACAGGCTTTTGGATGTTTAGTATAGAGACGTTGACTGTAACGGATGACTGGGTAAGAGACACAGCTCAGGTGAAGGAGGAAAATCGAGGGAAGAGAGTTAGCGTTTTGTCTTTTTCAAATAATGACTCTGGGCTTAAAGTAGTTATCAAATCTGAGTTTGAAAGGCAACCAGCCATACTAAAAAATCTGAACATGCAGAAAGAAAAGCTTACTCTTGCGTTCAGCTACACTTTAGCCTGCAGTTGGGCCAACTTTGAGAGCCAGACTTACCTTGAAACAAATTGGTTTGCTTTTTTACACTGATTTATCAGCTCAGTGTAACTTTGCCTTGGATAGCCATAATTTTTTTTCTATGTGAATGCTGTTTAGAAAGCTTGATGACAAACAAAGCATTCTTCTACATATCGACTTCACTATTATTATATAAAAATTGTATACAATATCTTTGTGCCAGAATTAGAATGGTTCAAGATTTATCTCTGTAACCCAAAGCCAGCGATAATGTTTCATGTTGCAAAGAGAAGCCTAACCTATTTCAGTTTCCATGGTCATAAAGCACTTTATTTTTAGCTTTCTGCTTATATTTTCATGATTTCTGCGTTATAGGTAAAAGAAACCCATTTTGTTGCTATGTACACTTAAGTATATTATAGTCTACATGCCAGCACTTAAATTTTGTATTTATACTGAGTAAAATTTGTAGGTCTGTCCCTGTACTAATTTCAAGGATACTTTACATAAAGTCCTCATAAAGGTAGGCCCTATGTCTTTTTATTATGACCTTTCTCACAGAGCTTAGTGTTGTGCTAGCTTATTAATCTATAGATGATGAATGAATGATATCAAACTCTTTAAACATTAAAAATGCAAACTATCATGAAAGGAATCAGCTCCTTAAGATTTTGGTGATGTGAATAATTAGTTAATTTTTGGAGTGTGTTAACAATGAGTACTATGGCATATAATCCTATATAATAAAAGCCTAACATGCTAAGTGTCCAACTGTTTGTTCCACCATTTGACCAGTCGCTATGACATGCACTGACCACCAGGGGGCAGACGCTCCAAACAATAGGTTAGCTTGCTGCTGGGGTTTGGCCGATCAGGTTAAACTCCTGCAGTCCTTCCCCAGTAGGCCAACCTCCCGTGGTCCCTCCCTGGCCGGCTGGCCCCAATTGGCCCTGATTGGAACTGGGTAAGATGGGCCCGACATGCCCTGGAGCACTCCCATAGTCCCTCCCTGGCCCTGATCATGCACCGGTGGGGTCCCTCATCCTGGCCTGCACTCTCTTGCAATCCGGGACCCCTCAGGGGATGTTGGAGAGCCAGTTTTGGCCTGATCCCTGCAGGCCAGGCCGAGGGACCCCACTGGTACACAAATCCATGCCCTGGGCCTCTAGTTAATAATATTACTAGGAAGCACATTACATAGAATGGTTTGACCACTGTAATGCTCTTTATGTGTATTAATACTTTCATTATCATGGGGATACAATAATAATGTTTTTATTCTCATTTACAGGTGAAGAAACTGAGGCTCAGAGAAGTTGAGACACTGGACAAATAACTCAGCTAGTCAGTGACAGAACTGGGATTCAAACTCCAAGTGGTTGGCGCAGGAATCCATGTTCTTAAGCAGTACTCTATTCTACCTCCAGGAATAATAGTAATACATTGTATTTAAAAATATTGTCCTTTTCAGTTTGTAAACTATATTAAATTAGAAATATAAGTTGTCTGTTTACATAATTTTAATGAAATACACTCAGTAGCTCAGAGATTCATTTACTTGGTGATCTTAACTTGGTTGAGAAGTTTATATGTTGGAAACTTCTGTTATTATTGAGGAACTTTTACACTTTTTAAATTGAAGCAATTTATATTCTTCTATTCTCCATAATGCTAATGTGTGACACTTAGAACAGGGGTTGGTCAGCAAGCTTTTTCTATAAAGACACAGATCTATTTTCGTCTCTGTGGCCTACATATTTAGCCTCTGTCCCATAATCCTCTGTGCTTGTCAGTTGATAAATATACCATAACTTTTCTTTTCAGAGCCTGACTTTCATGATAAACTTCAAGAATGTACACAAAAAACATACATACATCCAATATTTCTACCATTTCTTTATGGTTTTAATATTAAAAAATAACTTAAAAATTAAACCATGTATTTTTTTTTCTCATGAGATTCTTGGAGATCCTTTTAGAAAATCCCTTCTCCAGCTATCAGTTATGTCATGGACATATTCAAGCAGCATATTATCAGTCTTGCAAGTGATGTCTCATCAGGATGCCTTACCTGGGTGACACTCCACAGTGGTCTATTAGTGGGATGTCAGATGCCCAGCAAGCATTCTAAAGGTAGTACATAGACTAGTGCATTTAAAAAATATTACAAACAAGTTGATCTTCAAATTTCAGGTTGATTTAGGAAGTGAAAAAGATGCTTTTGATATAGAAGTTTCAAAGACTTTCAGAGTCTTATCATCAGAGGTACCAGTAAACAGGAGGAATAACTCAGCAATGAATCAAAAACATATTTTCTGCTAAGACTCTAGTTTCAGTATTATTTAGAAATTTCAATTTCCTCTGAGATTTAATCTTGAAATAACTACACATTTTAAAAATTTCCCTGAACTTCCAATTCTTCTAAAGCTAAATGATGTCCAGATTAGTTTATCTTTTATAACTTGTTTTCTGATTAGAAAGGGAATATACACATAGTAATAAATACATATGAGGTCAAAGAAAGAGGATACAAAATTTCTCTTTACATAAGAAATCAACATTAATATTTTCATGTATTTTTTCAAATATTCATCTCAATATTTTTCATATTGTCAAAATTATAAAGTATATAACATTTTATGTGAATTTTTTATTAATATTATAATACTGGCATTATGCTGTTATGAAATTTCATAAACATTTTATTGACTGCATAATTTCCCATATTATAAATAAAACTGATTTCGTATGACTATTTCTCTACTACTGGCCATGTACGTTCTTTCCAATATTTTTCCAATATTTTTAGAAATATAAATAGCTCTCAGATAAATATTTTGGCATAAAGATACTGTATTGTAGATTATTTCCTTTGCATAGATGTTTAGAAGTATATTTATTGTATCAATGGATATGATTACTTTTAAGGCTCATGATCATGCTGCCAATTTGCTTTCAATATTGCTCAAAGAGCTGAAAGGGCAGTTGATTTCAGTATAATGAGGGTTCAAAGTTAATCAGTGGATATAAGTAACCAGGATAATATAGTAAAGAAGAATGGACCTCACATGCGTATTATTTTAGAGTCACCACAAGGGACTCCTCTCACCTTCCATTTTATTATATTTATGAAACTCCAGTAAAAACATACAAGTTAAGGATTAGTGTTAGAGATAAAGCCCAGCCCCCAGTGCTGATTCTATATAATATAATTTTCACCAATGCAGCATTACTCAAAAACATTTTGTTAGTGCTGTTCTATGCCACCATCTCTCTTGGTCTAAGCCAGTGAACCATCTCACACAATCACCACAGAAGCTCATACACTGACTGCAAAAACTCTTGCTCAACCAGGTCAAGTGGGAGAGAAAAGAATGGTGTGTTCCTTTGAGCAGAGCAAAATTAGAGCTCAAAATTAGAGGCTAGCAAAGGATTATTGACCATTTGATGAAATGGGTCACTATAGCTACTAAAGCCAACGTTTCCTATCTCGTATTTATCTATTACCTACTGCCCTAGAGTTATCTTACTGATTAATGTCATACATTATCTGATAACACAAATTTTCCTTTAAAAATTTGACCAAGATGTCATAACCACTGCAGATCCTTTGAACAGGAGTGACAGGTGGTGCTTTGAAGGACTGAAGGGACACAACCGTCCCCTAATTTTTTGACCAGTCTTTCTACTCCCCTTCTCCTTGTTTTGATGTAGTCCAACTAAAAGTCACGATTTGATTGGATACAAAGATTTAACTCACTAGCATTAGCGTATGCTATCCACAAAAGAATTCAATTAGATTGTACAGCAAATTGTTAACTTTTTTAAGCCACTCTATTGGATGACTACACTTTCTGTAGCAATTATCTTATTTTTCAACAACCTATATTATTTTATTTTCATTTCTATCTGGGGAAGGAGATGTTCATAGAGGTGCTATACTTCCTCCAAAGTCATTTATTCAGGATGAGTAGAGCTAGTCTAGCAAACTCATGTCTTACTGATTTCAGATTATGGTCTTTTCAATACACTATACCCATGATAGTTTCTGAACTCTCCATTATTGGCCTCTTAAAAAATTATTAAGACATCTTCAGGAGTGTTAGACAGGTCTGGGCCAAGGAGGAGTTGACAAAAATGAATGAAATGAGAGCCTATGGGGGGAAAGTCAGAGAGTGTTACGAATATGCAGAAGGTCATATTGGTTGTTTACAATCAGAACCTTTTCAGATTGATTATGGTGTCACGGGTTCTTATCGTTTGGTGATTATTATGTTTTCCTAATATTTTGAGTTTCTAAAAAAATATATGTCTATGGTAGTTAGGAACATGGAGAGGAAAGAATATACATGGAGAAAGTCCAACTGTTGACTTAACCAAGATAATAAAGTACTTATTATTCTATTTTCTTTCTTGAACTTGCTTTTTCTCTACCAGTACTGGAATGAACATTCAAGATTTTAAAAAAAGGTCAATGTGACACACAGTGTCTGCAATTACAATATGACCTGAACAATGGAATTATCTCCTATTTGTTCCTCAATTTTGATTTATGTTCCTGAGGTCATATTCATTCATACACATTAAATAGAAAGTCAGTTATTTTCTTAGATTTTGTTGTATTAACCTCTTTCTGCCTGACGCCCATTGTCATCCTTGGTAACAACTTCACTGACAAACCCACAGCTCACGGAGTGCACAGACTGCATCCATTTCCTGGGCGGACTGTATGCTGCCAGTTACCAATCAGTACCTGTGGGTTCATAAAGAGCTACCACCTCCTGAGCAGTCATGAACACTAAACGTTCATGAACACTACAATATGTTCAATTTAAAAAGAGATGTACCCCAGCTGGCGTGGCTCAATGGTTGAGCTTTGACCTATGAACCAGGAGGTCACAGTCGTTTCCCTATCAGGGCACATGCCCCAGTTATAGGCTCGATCCCCAGTATAGGGCATGCAGGAGGCAGCAGGTCAATGATTCTCTTTCATTGCTGATGTTTCTTTCTATCTCTCCCTCTTCCTTCCTCTCTTTGAAATCAATAAAAATAAAAATAACTAAAAGTGAGTTGTAGGAGCAGAAGGGGAAGAAAGTGTGAAAAGGTCAGTTAACCAATTTGCCAGTTTAATCATGTGATCAAGCAAGTTCAGAAAAAATTACACAGGCAAAGAATGCCTGCCAGATTAGTAAGAAGTGGTTTCAGATGAAAGTGTTATTATTTTTGTAAACAAAAATGTCCTTTCCTTTTTATGCCAATGCCACTTAGCATTCTATTACCTTCTGGTGCATTACTTTGTGAGATTATTATAGCCAAATGGGTAGTTAAATAGCATTTTACTTCAAAGCAGTAACACAGTCATGTCAATTACTTCAGAATAAGGCGTTGATGGCTTTATTGAGCTAATAATCATGTAATGAAGGTTCAGTAATATTATTTTGTGTCTCTGTGGAATTGTTCCCCTTCATCCACTGATATGATAGGCTGTGTTGTACAGTCGGACAACCACAGAAATTAGTAGATTTTTAAAAAGAGCACTTCGTGAGACTTTCTTGATTTTGTTTCATAACAATCTCTTGTTGATTGCCTAACAGTCCCTGAGATAGCTGAACTTTGAACTAATTAAAAAAATTGCATCATGCTTTCCTGGTTGCTGGTCTCTAGAACTCCATAGATTAATGTAGATATTGTTTTAATGTTCTTTGAGCATTAATCACACAAGAAGGATGTCTTCAAGGGAGAAGAAAGCATCTATTTAAATTGAGGTAGTTCATTAAATCACTGCAAAACATATTATAGTGGAAATATCTAAATAATAAAACTACGTACAACAAATAATTTTGTTTTATTTCC
>NW_006283588.1:2701113-2703014 GCF_000327345.1 Myotis davidii
TGCTTATGCAAAAATACATTTTCCACCTTCTCCCTGCTTTTTAAGTAGCATTTAAATTTCTATTTTAAACATCAAATCACTTTCTTTTTCAAGTGTTTTTTTATCATAATGTCTGGAATATAAGTGATGCAAATTTTTTTTCCCATTTGAGGACATTTTCATGCATTTCTTAATCCTTAACCAGATATTTTTATCATGACATTTTCTTAGATCTTTTAACCTTGTTTGGTAGAACTCAAAAATGGCTGCCATTTCAGAATTCCCAACAGTAATCAGGTTGACAATGATCTCACCTTTCTGTATTCAAACACTTCATCCCTGGTGCTCTACTTTGGGGATCCTTATAGAGTTGGGGGTCTCTTCCTTTGCAAATTGATGCATTCAGCAGTAAGTCACTTTAAATCATGATCACATTATTAATATTTAGAACCTATACTTGGAGTTAAAATACTATGCATCTTGACCAGAGGAATAAAGCATAGCTACAAAAACTAGCTTTTTCATCACAGAACCAGTTTGCTCTTATTTTAGGGGATGGAGAGGTGATGCATTCAGGCAAAAAAAAAAAAAACAGAAAAAAGCAAAACCAGATAAATGATATTAGTTTGAGAATCCTAAATGTCATGAAAACAGTATAGGAGCATGGGTAAGAACAAGCAGTTGCTGGGGCAGTGGTAGCAATGGGCAACCATTCCAGATAGGAGGGCCAAGGTGACTTGAGACACAATGGCTGAGATTTTTAATAATCTTACTGAACTATAAAAGTCAACTACTAAATTGAACTATTTTTAAATTAAATTACATATATTTTTCACTGTTTAGAGGAAATTGAAAGGGTGTTCAGAACCTGGAATTTTCAATTGACTTTTGAGGCTCAAGTGAATCTTGTTCTTGTACATATGTGAGCAATGACTTTTCATTAAACTGCTACATATTGGGTGGAAGAAAGTTCTAGACAGAGAGAATACCAACTGCAGAGGACCCAATGTAAGAAATGGCTTTGAGTGTTCTGTGGGGAAATGATACTGGTCAGGACAGTATTGTTAAGTTCCACTTGATAGGTGCCTCCTACGATCTTGGCAGTAGATCTTACAGAGAGAAAATAGCCTTCATACTGAATAAGAGACACAGCCAAACTGTTCTAATCCACCCATGGAATGATAAAAAAATTCTTACATATACATTAGGACATTTATTTGTATAATTACCACAGAGCAAAATTTGCTTTTAAAAAAAAGTCACAATTTATACTAATTCTGAAAAAATGTCTTGGAATCTGAACATTTGATTGTGATTTTTGGCTTAAGACTTTTTTCCTAAATTAGTAAATTATTCAAATTTGTTGCAAAATATTTTAAAAGGAAATATCTCTTTTCTTGGCGATTAAATATTACCTATTCAATTTCTTGATGAACTGACTCTAAAACTGTTTAGTAATGCTATGACTATTTCAAAATTGAGGCAAGAAACAAAGTTTAAAAAAACGTGATGTTTGTGGCAAAATAACTAAAATAGCATGAATATTAAATGCCAAGACATTGAACATTTAAAGAAATATTTAAGATATTTACTTTTAGAAACATCAAAATAACTATAAAACCAAATTATTATTGCCCATCTACACTAATAAAAGAGAAACATGGTAATTGGTGTACGACCGCTACCCTTCCCATTGGCTAATCAGCAAGATATGCAAATTAACTGCCAGCCAAGATGGCGGCCAGCAGCCAGGCAGCTTGAAACTAACATGAGGCTTGCTTGCTTCAGTGACGGAGGAAACCAATGTTCCCCGCCTGCCGCTGCAGGCCTCTGAGCCTGCAACTCTAAGCAACTATGTACCAAATATAGAAGCTAAACAGCAGCGAGGAAGCGGCGGCAGCGGTGGCGGGGGGGGGGGGGGG
>NW_006283588.1:2703912-2707188 GCF_000327345.1 Myotis davidii
GTACCTCTGATACGCCTCCCATTGGCTAATCAGCGAGATATGCAAATTAACCGCCAACAAAGATGGTGGCTAATTTGCATACTGCAGGCAGATCCTGCTGCACTGCCCAAGGCGAGATCCTGGCCTGCTGTGTCTTGGGCAGGGTGGGCGGGGCAGGCAGGGTGAGCGGCAGCATGATCCATGAGAGAGGACAGGTTGGGCTGAGGGACCCCCCTTCCCTGCCAGTGCACAAATTTTTGCACACGGGCCTTCTAGTATTTTATAGATGAGAAAAAAAACATGGATTTTTTTCATAAAAACTAACAATATAATGCAAAAGCAAGGTCAAAGTAAATAACAATTATGTTTAGTTATGTTTAAAGGCACTAGAATAGGCACAGGTCAACTAAAGAGACTTGAATCTTCTGAAATCTTATGAATTACTTAAAATATAATTTATCTGACTACAAATGATAAATGTTGAGATGTTTTTTACAAATATTCAATATTTTAATTTAATTTATTAAAACAAAACAGATCTGTTTAAAGAAACCAAAACATGCATTTTAAAGAAACCAAAACATGCATTGTATTGTCACATTTAGAGGCAACCACTGTTAACTATAAAGTATATATTCAACAAATATTCCTAGAGATGCACAAGTATTTCTACTACTATCTTCTTTTGTAAAAGGATTATATTCCATTTGTTTTTACTTAGCCTTTTCCACTTAAAATATATCACAAATATACTTCTGTGGCATGCAGTGTAATTCTACAATACTTGAGGCCCGGTGCACAAAAATTTCAATGTGTAATGTACTATTTAACAATTTTCCTCATTGATTCCTATGTGGTTATTTAATATTTCTATGAGATACACAGTGGCACGAGTTTCCTTTTTAGAAATTACTAGTGTCATCTGTGCATCTTCTATTTAGATACATTTCTAGAAGGGGTATTTTAGAATAAAAAATATATCTTCACTTTTAAGTTTTGATACATATTGATGCATTATCTTCCAGGGAAGTTTTATATTCTCAACAACAGCATATGACAATTCCTTCCTTGTCGAGATGTATCTGTATGTATTTGACTGTTACTGTTGGCTCAGAACAAAAGAAAAAGAAAACTCTAAATGAAAGCAAATCACAGGTGTGAGTTGGGGAATGAGTCAGCTTACGTTTTCTTACTAAGAATTGTCTAACAGCAGCTTTCTCGAGGGAATGGATGCCTTTCAGACTTGCTGTATAACGTTTATTTTTGAAAAGTCAATTTATGATTCTCAGCCATTTCAGAGTTCTGAGGCAAGACAGTGGAAGAAGTAGAGACTGGTTCCTCTCCCAGCCCCATTTCCCCACCCTTTCATCTCACACTGAGAGAGCTTTATGCACAATCCAGTCTACGTGTGCCTGTTCCTAACTCCTTCCCCACCACTCCCTCAACAGCTTCTCCTTGGCCATCCTCTCCCAAGGATGCAGCAGCAGTGATGTGGGATATTCTAGGGGTACACACACAGCAGAGGCTCTCAGGGGATGTGGGGTAAGAAATTTTGGGGTTCCTGCTATTTGGATCTTGGTCTCAAAGGAAAGGCCTGTGCTTCTATGTGGCATGGCCCTTGGGCCATGGACTCGTCCTCACCCCATAAGGACAGCTCAGCTGGAGAAGGGCCAGGGTGGTATCTTCTGACTATGGAGCCCAGGTCAGGGACCTCTCTTGCCTGGATTTAAGCACAGTCATGCTCTCCCAGTTATGGGGAAAAACTTGTATAGGTTAAAAGGGATCGGAGAATTGGTGTTGGGAAACAGGTCGTGCTTTTAAACTGAGCTTTCAGGTTTCTCAAGATAAAATTTCAGTAAAACCATAATAAAAGAGATAGTTAGCGAGTGATTATTTCTAAAAGAGTATGTAAGGCAGAGGGGAGCAGCAGTGCAAAGGCTCTGACGTGGGAGCATGCATTGCAGGTTTGAACACAGTGGAGCAGAGTGAGGCAGAGGGAGAGGAAGAAGAGACAAGCTCAAGAGATAATGGGGTGAGAATGAGGGATGGAGAGATCAGAGAGGGACTTGCATGCATTGGGAAGACTTTAGTTTTACTAAGTGAAATGGGTTACAAGAGTAAGGTCTTCTGATGGCTATGTTGATAACAGGTTCTTGGGGAGCAATGGAGGAGTTTCTGGGCTATTACAGTAACGCAGGAAACACATGCTGGTAGGCGGTGAATCAGATGAGAAATCATTGGATTTGGGATGTATTTTAAGATAGAGCCAGCTACATTTATTTTGTGGAATTAGAGGTGAAGAGTAAGAAAAAAATGAATAAATGAGAATAAAATATGAGAAGAGTAGACTTGGAGGAGATAATACCAAGAGTCCAGTTTTAGATTTGTTGTTTTGAGGTGTTACTTTTTGATATTAAATTAGTTGTGTGGATTTTAACAGTTGGATATGTGATTCTGAACTTCTAGAATACACATATACATTTGCATGTTGTGGGCTTGTGTATGGCATTTAAAGTTATAAGACTTCTTAGATCACCAAGGATGTTAGAGTAAATGAATTGGGAAGAAGATGAATAGAGCAGTGGGCTTGCATGAACAGGAGGAGGGATC
Source organism: Myotis davidii (assembly GCF_000327345.1). Lineage (NCBI taxonomy): Eukaryota > Metazoa > Chordata > Mammalia > Chiroptera > Vespertilionidae > Myotis > Myotis davidii. The sequence goes on from NW_006283588.1 coordinate 2,706,502, forward strand.
AGCAAAGGGTACTGAGAATAGGAAGGAAGTGAATTTGGAAGAATGTATCCTGAAAGACCAGGGAAGAAAGTGAAATAAGGATGAGAAAGAGATCACCTGGGTCCGCACTGCGGAAGTTCAAGTTAAGGTAAAGACTGAACGTTGACCATTAGATTTTGAAAAGTAGACACCATTGTCAAACTTCTCAAAAGTGGTTTCATGGAGTTTTGTACTGGCAAGGCCTGATTGTTTTGCCTAAGTCCTTCTCCAAGTTAATCAGGATAGTTATTTTATACTAATTGGTTTGTATATTATCTATTCTTTCAATTAATGTTGCTAATATTATACATTTATCTTGCAAATATACTTCAATCTAAAATCATATATGTATGCTTATCCTATCTAATAAAAGAGAAACATGGTAATTAGCGTACATCCGCTACCCTTCCCATTGGCTAATCAGGGCGATATGCAAATTAACTGCCAGCCAAAATGGCGGCCGGCAGCCAGGCAGCTTGAAGCTAACATGAGGCTTGCTTGCTTCAGTGACAGAGGAAACCAATGTTCCCCGCCTGCCCTGCAGGCCTCTGAGCTTGCAGTTTGAAACATTTTAACAAATACAGAAGCTAAAAAAAAACCCAGAAACCAGCTTTCAGTGAGCTGGGATCTCAGAGCTGGAGCCAGAGCTGGAGTTATACATTGTTTCAA
>NW_006283588.1:2707812-2713025 GCF_000327345.1 Myotis davidii
CGGCCCTGCTCTGAGCCTGACCAGGGGCTGCACCTAGGGATTGGGCCTGCCCTCTGCCACCCGGGAGCGGGCCTAAGCCAGCAGGTCGTTATCTCCCGAGGGGTCCCAGACTGCGAGAGGGCACAGGCCGGGCTGAGGGACCCCCCCATACCCCCCAGTGCACAAATTTTTGTGCACTGGGCCTCTAGTTTATATATATGAAAGGCTAGTATGCTAAGTGTCTGACCATCCAACAGGTCGCTATGATGCATACTGACCACCAGGGGGCAGATACTCAATACAGGAGCTGCCGAGCTGCAGTGACTTGGCAACAGCAGTTCTCGGGTAACACACCCTGAAACCAGAGAGGAGGGAGCCTAATTACTTGACAGACAGCGTGATTCACCTTCGGATTCACCTTCGGTCCTGGGTTATGTTGTTGCTGGGGCACTGTAAGCCCCGAATCTGCTTTACTGCACACTTACATTGCGTTCCACACCCTGTATGACAGCAACTTTGCAGATGCCCTCTTGCACTCCGGAACCCCTCAGGGGATGTCAGAGAGCTGGTTAGGTTCAATCCCACAGGCCAGGCCAAGGGACCCCACCTGCCAGAGGGACCCCGCTCACTCCGCAGATGCCGTTAGAGCCATGGCACCACCCTCGGTGTGGCTGGCCAGGGAGGGACTGTGGAAGATTGGCTCCAGGGCGTGTCCTGCCTGTCTCACCCAGTGTCGCCCTGCCGGCCACCTTCTAATGAATTTCCTTTCAATGTGCTCGAATCCGTGCACTGGATCACCAGTTTTCTTATAATTCAGTTATGGTTTTATTTTATAGAAATTAAACCTAACTTATTTGTATTTTATATTGTGAACTTACATACCATACAGAGTCCTACTCTACTTTTCACCCTAATAAATGTCACAGCAGCATTTGTTGAATAATTTACCTTCTAATTACTGCTTTAAAATGTCACCTTCACCTTAACCTACAATATTTCATATGATAACGAATGTTCCTAGACTTTCTGTTTTGTTTGTTGGAACACTTTATTCATATATTAGTTTCATATTCTTTAATTATTCCTTTACAGAACATGTTTCTAGCTGGTGGAGATTATATATATATATATTAGAGGCCCAGTACACAAATTTGTGCATGGGTGGGATCCCTCACCCTGGCCGGAGACCGGGGCCGATGGGGTGGGGGTGGGGGGGCACTGGAGGGAGGTCTTTATATCTGAAGTTAAGCATTTATTGTCATCTGTTAGACTCTGTTTATAGCACCTCATTAAAATTCAGCCTATAGACTGATTGCCTCATTGTTCTTATTTCTGAAGAAAGCTCATTTGACTGATGGAAATGTACAGGACTCTAGCCAATCACCAAGTCCGAGCTCTAGATCCACCAACAAGATTTCTGTTTCCCAAATCAGACACCCAACTTTTCTTTGTTACAGGAAATGGAAAAAGGTGTGTGTTGCCTTTTGCTTTTACGTCCGCTGCACAGTGGGTCTGTAAGTGGTTGCGACTGCAGAATGGCAGTGCCAACAGGGAGCTGGTGGCATTATGAAGTATGATTCTGCCATTTATTTTTCCAGAACGCGTGCGAGGCTTTACAATTTCCTGGGAGTCAATTTTGTTTCTGCTGACAATGAGTCTTATTGTGCCTTGAAGAAAACAGCTTAACCATTAAATTTACTTAGCTTATTCTGGAAATAAAAAGTTTGTATTCCTGTAAATTAAAAATATTCAACTGTAATGTTCCGCTGCTCTCGGTGGCATTATGCACTGTAGTTCCACACACAGTACTTTCTGGGTTCACTACAATGGGAGGAAAGGCAGTCACTAAAGGTGGCTGTCGATTATATTATGTTCTGCTCCCTTTTATTTAGAATTATTACTTACGGGGAATGGTGACCAAGCTCAGAAAGCAGCGCTGCTCCCCTAACCTCTCCCTGCAGCCCCAGCAAAACATTGAACATACAGAAGCATAGAGACAATTACCCTTAAACATTTCCTTACACATTTCAGTTATTTCTTCCTGGGTTCCTGAATCAAATTAAACCTGGATAAACAGGGGACAAATCCTGAAAGATATAATGAGAAATGAGTTCACTTTGAATTACTTGGAAAGGAAATGTCAAAATGGCCAATTTAGCGCCTTCAGTAATACAGTGGCTTCTTAAAGAATTAGAATTCAGAAGGCAGCATGATAAGCAATAAATTCCAAAGCAAGTGACCTGGCCATGGTTAGCCTCTTTCCTCCTTAGTCTCATCTCCTCATAAATAGCCCATTTGGGCAGCAAGGACAAATTAGAGATTAGCAATGCTTTTTTTTCAATAAGGATTGGTTCCATTCTCTTTTTCTTCCTTTCCTCCAGGAAATTGGAAGTTAGAAAGCAAACTTCTTTTAGATAGGAGGAAGAAAAGGTGTGTGTGTGTGTGTGTGTGTGTGTGTGTGTGTCTGGGTTTGTGTGTACCCACTAAGGAAGAAGTACTTCTTATGTTTGGCACCTTATCTCGGGTTTCAGGTTTCCTGCAATTCAGAACCCATCTAAACACCTCAACTGGGTGAGGAGGTTCAGCGTGGGAGTGATTCACACACAGCTTTCTGCTCCACATCCCGTGTACCTCCAGGTCCACCAGTGTAGACAGAGTGCTCAGACTGCTTCTAAGTAGGTACTAGTACATTTAATCAAAAGGCCCAAGACTCGGGGATGCCCTGAGAAGCTACGCCCCATGGTTGTGCCTAGTTCACGATGGCTGTCTGGCAAGTTCACCCTGTGGCAAAATTCTTTCTCCTTGTTTTTCTGCTCAGTGCTCAGTCGTTTTTACTATTTAGGCTACTACAAGAATGCTCCCAGCTTTCTACCACTATCCAAATTCCTGAAGTTCCTACATCCTCACCACCACCCCAAAAGCAAGTCTACCAAGAGTTCTCTCTCGCTCTGCTTCAGTCAACTACTCATTTACTTTTTAGGATGAAGAAATCTTATTTTTAAAATATCCCCCAGGAAGCCCCTGGAGCTGTACTGGGGTCGGTTTCAATCATGTTGGCTCCAAAGCTACCAAACTCTGCATTTTCCATTTCACTTTCCACACGGAAGTAAACGTGGTTCTTAAAACCGTACTGAGAAATAAGAAATGTCCTCTTTCCTCCTGCAGCCCCTACCTTGTTTGGTTTTAAGAGCTTTGGCTCCAAATAAGTAAATGCATGACTCCCGAGGAAGTAAAAGCCCTAAACAGACATGCCAGGTCTGTTAGGCAGGAAGAGGAAAGTCTTTGGAAGAAGCTGAGTTGAGCAGCACAGCCTGTGTCTTCACTGATTATGAAAAACCTTATTCTGTCCACATTTAACTTTTCTCATCCAGGAAATGGGGCCCATACACACGCTCATAAATTAGTTATGGAAGATAAATACAAAAATATACATGGAACATTGCGTATGGTACCTAACGCATAGCATGCTCAGGCAATGTTTTATTCCCTTGTTTTCTTATCCCACTTCCCCACCATCCTCAGACCACTTACACTGAGTTCAAAATAGAAAAGGTACCAGTAATTTTAACACAACTGACAGGTGGGAGCCCCAGTATCTGATCATAAACTATGAAACCATCCCGGTGTCGATCTTAATCATCTTCTTCCAAATATACTCTGGTGATGAATGCTATGACTTCTGCCCCCAATTAACTCAATCGATCTGCTTATATCAAACAAAAATATACTAATATGTTTAAAAATTATACATAAGTACTTATTCCAAAGAGATGCACTTAAAGCACTTCTGAACAGCACAGGTCTTATCTCCAAGAAAACTAGAGATTGGTCAAAATTTGCTTCTCTTTTTGGAAGCTTATGAGAACTGACAGAAAACCTTTGCAATAACCAAAGTGTAATTCTCCTCTGATATTTTCATTTTCTCTACTATTTCTTGAGAGTAACCTGGCGGAAGTTAGAAAAGTAGTTGGCAATCAGCAAGCATGTTGGTTCAGGATGTTATGAACTGTCAAAATCCAAACTTACCAATGTGATCTCAAATTACCCCTCGCTGGCCCTATTACATCGCATAATTGAACTGTCACCTACTTGTTTTATTCATTATGATAATGGATGCAGTTGGTAAAGGTATGCAAAGTGTAGCAAGCAAGATTAGGGACTGTTAGGAGGACAATTTGATATGTCCTGCATTTCAGCCTTTGGAAGACATCAGTCAAAATCTGGGATCTGTGTAAGCCGACATCTGAGCTCTGACGGGAATGATAAGCCATCCCTGCAGTGAGCAAAGCGCTGCTTTACCTGCAGATACGTGCTGCGTTAATAGTGTGCACTTTTAGAATCACTGAAGGTAACAACTACTTTTCCTTCTCCATCTTCTTCCTATTTCCTGTTTCCTACTCTTCCTCCTCCCCCTCCAGCTCTCCCTCTTCCTTTTTCTCCTTTGCCCCAGTACTGTGTAGAAAAGACTGACTGCTAACTGCCTATATATTTTCACTCCTTCCTTAGTGGCACAGTCCAAATTTTATTTGGGGTTAAAATGTACTCATCTAACGCAGAAATCATTTTCAAGTAGTTCTGGGCCATTATTAACAAATGAGGTGTGTGTGCTTTCTGGAAATGCTGCTGGAAAAAAAAAATGCTGACTCAATTGCTTCCTGGACTGGGACCAAAATGGAATAAATCGTGACAGCCAATTTGGTCTATGAACTGACCTTCAGGACAGAAGCCACAGGTGAGGAGGTAGAACAGAAAGATGGAAGGAGCGTGAGTCCTGAGGACTCCAGAACCTCACAGTTTTGACAACATCTTCCAGGTTCCTTTGACTGAGAGAAAAATAAAATTCTATGTTGCGGAAGCCTCCTTTATTTATGTATTTTTCTTTAATGTGGAGCACATAAAAATCTAAGTGATACAAATAGCATTGTATGCTCTTCCATGAAATACTATCATTGTGTTTTGATATAAAAAAATAATAAACAACCCCAAACCACTACTAAACAAACATGTAAAAAAAAAACAACAGGATAAAACACTGAACTTGTGGAGGTCAATTAAGTCTGTAAAACAATTCTTTCTAATACATACATGGCCAATGTGCATGCCCACAGTCTACAGGAGCAAATTAAAGTCCCTATAGCTGCCGTAGAAAAGAAAACTAGTTCACTTTGACCCAGCCCTTCCCCAAAGTATTTGTCCATGGATCCTTTCCTTGCAAAACACTTGTCACTCCCTTC
>NW_006283588.1:2713536-2720583 GCF_000327345.1 Myotis davidii
TTCATATGTTTTTATCTTTAGAATTTAACTTTACATACCTGATAACAGATTATTTTACACGTGAAATTATTTTAACACTAGAGGCCCGATTCACAAAATTCATGCAAGAGTAGGCCTTCACAGCCATGGCAGCTGCCTGGATCCCTCCCTCACAGCCATGGTGGCTGCCTCAATCCCACAGCTGCAGCCCTGGCTTTATCTGGGAAGGTCATCTGGAAGGACTTCCAGTCTGATTAGTATATTATGCTTTTATTATTATAGATGGAGCAATCTATAATAATAAAAAATCCCTTCTAATTACTCTGGATGAAGCAACTTAAAAAACATCAGGAGAAAGAATATTTGATCTATAATAATAAAAGTATAATATGCTAATTAGACCAGGCATCCTTCCAGATGACTTTCCAGATGAAGACAGGGCTGCGAGGGAAGCCCTGAGCCCGGGTGCCTGCCGGCGGCTGGAGGGAAGCCTGAGTCCAGGAGGGAAGTTGGTGCCAGCAGCCAGGAGAAGGAAGGCCTACTCTTGCGTGAATTTCACGCATTGGGCCTCTAGTATCCTCTAGTATGGTATAATGATCATGAACACAGACTCTTTATACTGTACAGAACAGCTAAATTCCATCTAACTGAACATAAAAAAGTTTAAAATACACAAATCTACATTTGCACAAAAGAGGAATTAAGAAGAGATTCTTCATTTCACTGAGATTTTCTTCATTTTCTTCTTACAGTTTGACTCTTGAAAGTAACTCAACAATCCACTGGAAATATATTTTGACTAACAAAACATGGTTTCATAGACCTCTTTTATAAGCATAAAGCAAAATAGACTGAAGTGCCTACACGAACAGTCAATTCTAAAAGGTGTCTGTGTATATTAAAAATCTGGTGTGGATGCAAGCCTATCAAATCCAGCTCTGCAGAAATGTCTCTGAACCCCCTTGAAGGTCCCATGGGACCAGTGGAGAGCGTGACAGATGCAGGTAACACACCAAACACATTTGCTATGGCCACCAGCATAAAACAAGGTTGCGTGTTCTCCCCGTTGTTTATTATCTTGTTTTTGGTAGTGTTCCTGGTTGCCTTCAGAGACTGAGTTTGGATATGAACACTGAGTTTCGGTTACATAAGGCTCTGGTCGTTCTGTGACACTTTAATTGCAGAAACAAAGTGCCTCTCACTCTTTTTTTGTGGGCCGCAGTCGGAATGATGGATGAATCTGTGGATTTATTCTAGCTGTAATGAGAAATCAGTGGTGTCGTCTGCGCAGGGGGATGGCCTGGTCCGGCCTGATCCAATAACACTGCACCATGACCAGAATGTTCTCTGCACTGCCCCGTGTGGTCGCCAAAGTGGACACAACATGTAGCTATTGAGCACTTGAACTGTGGCCAGTGTGCCTAAGTTATTGAATGTTTTATTTTATTTCATTTTAAAATATTTTAATTTAAATAGCCAGATGTGGCTTGTTGCGACCATATTGGGCAGCAGAGCTTTAGAAAGACCTTTCTGGCTGATAGGTGAAGAATAAATTGTGGGCAGAGGTAAAGGCACAAAAATGGATACAGAGATGCCAATTAGGAAACTACTGACACAGTCTCGGCAAAAAAACAGTGGAAGCCTGGGCCCTGGCGGAAGTAGCTGACAGGACTTGTTGGTGAATTCGTATGGGGGAAAAATGAAAGACCACACTGACCCAAAAATGACTCGTGTTTTAGTTTGTGCAAATGAGTGGGGAGTGTCGATTATTCAAGATTATAAGACTAAAGAAGAGAAGATTGGAGGCTGGAAGAAAGAGTCTATTTTTTGAACATTTTAAGATTTAGATGCTTATTTTTATTTTCTCAAGATAGCTACATGTTTTTAACTCTCTTTGTTCTCGGTTGTTCAATGATTTCAATAAATTAGACAACTCACAACGTGTAGCCCAGCCTAAACCTTTTTTTCTGTGTGTGCTTTAAGACATTACTTGTTTGAAATACCTCATTTTTTTATTTTTAAAAATATATGTCTTTATTGATTTCTGAGAAGAAGGGAGAAGGTGAGAGAGATAGAAACATCAATGATGAGAGAGAATCACTGATCAGTTGCCTCCTGCACACCCCCTACTGGGGATGTGCCCGCAACCCAGGCATATGCCCTTGGCCAGAATCGAACCTGGGACCCTTCAGTCCACAGGCTGATGCTCTATCCACTGAGCCAAGCTTGCCAGGGCTGAAATACCTCACTTTTATCTGATTATATACTTCCTGTTGGTAATACCCTCTGACATTTTATATTATTTCAATTTGATTCTTTAAAATACTGCACATACTCCATTAATTGATTTCTCTCCCACAAAAGGGTCAAGACCTAGAGTTTGAAATTCACGTAAAACTGATGACAAATCTTGCCTTTTCTCATTCTTCTCAAACTGCTGGGATTCTCTCTGCAGAAGCACATGCTATCTCTCTTAGGGTATTTACCATCCTCTGCCTTTTTCTTAACAAAACTCCTTTACTTTTCTTATCCATCTAATTTACTACAAGTCCTGTGATGGCAAATAATGATTATCTTTCACATTGCACAGAATAAAGCTGGTCTTCAAATCGGTGTGGAATTAAGTATAACGGGAAGATGTATTCTATTGCACTGTGTGTGGTACCAAGACACCTAAACCCCAAGACGTGATGTTTCAGAAATCATAGCTGGACCATGACCATGGCTCTGTGTGTGAGACTCACACTCAATTAGCAGTGGGTAAGAGCATCTTCCCTAACCTACTCTTCTTCTATAACGCAGAGCTCTGAAGTTTTTAACTTCTGACTCATGTTTACCCTGTGATCACATTTCATAATACTAATGCAACAGGGTGATTCATTTCAGGAAACCACATCTCCCCTGCTTTGCCCTTCTTCCCCAGGACATTTCATCTTGAAAGTCTCTAATTCCAGGAGTATAGGGGGTGAAGGCGTGTGTGTGTTGGGGGGCGGGGGGGCTGGGAGAGGTGAATGGGGGCGGGGAGGGGACATACAATAAAGATTTTTTAAAAATAAATTACTTATGTAGTACACACACACACACACACACACACACGCACACGTCTTTTTGTGCATTTTTTGTCAGAAAAGAGAAAGTTTAGGGTATATAGATTTCTCAGAAGAAAACCTCTAAAGAGGCTTTGTTGTTTTGGAACTGATTTCAGTGAGTAAGCTGGACTCGTACAAAGTCAGAGGAGATTTGGTGATGGGGAGGCGCTGAGGGGGTTGCACTGAAGCCCCAGACTGGGAAGGACACGAGGGCTTGTCTAAGTGTCACAGTGCCCAAGCAGCTCCTTTGAGAGGGATGAATTCTGAAGGCTGCAAAGAACTCGACTGCTTCATGTGTTTGTAAAACACAGAACCTACAACATGGTTCCCAAGGGCTATTTGGCATTGTCTGTTCCCTTCTCTCTTTTCCCCACCCACACAAAATTAGGGAGGGCGTTGCCAAAGTATCCAGCTTGTCTACACATGGAAGGACTCTAGTTTAAGGAAGATTCTATCATTTACATGCTCTATTCCTTCTGCTTTTCTGTATTAAAAGAAATCTACTGTGTGTCTAGGTGAGCGTGGGAACACACAGTGCCAGCACAGGGCACCTTAATGGAGGCATCAATCACACCCAGCACATGATGGGCTGTGAATACACAATGTGGGGAAGAGGAGGAGCACACTATGCTAGCTCCTTTCTATGTTGGTGAAAAGTTCAGCACAAGATGTTTTCTTGAAGGTGGAACATTTTTCATGCTGTGTTTATGACCACCGAAATGGACTTGGACAGGTTCCTGTTTTTCTTTCTCTTCTCAAGAACAATTTAAATTAACCTAAATCACAATATCCCAGTGTATCTTTCCCTCTCACTGTTACATATCTTATTTTGTTATTATTTAATTTTGAGTTTCATTCCCTGGCAAGAATTTTTTCAGTGTTGAAATCTCATTGCACTGTTCGCTGGTTACTCTGGGGTGTTTGGAGATTATGACTGAAGAGCCATTAGCTATAGCACACTGCTGGAAAAGGCTGTCCTATCTTTTTGGACAGCTCATTTTCCTAGACAAAGAACACAGCAGAAGGTGAAAACTCCTTTGCCAGGTAGTCAGGTTGGCCAAATCACGATAAGCAATCAATGGATTGGAACATGGTTGAGACAAATAGTCTAGTCTCCTATATTAATAAAGAGTTTTTAGAAGAGTTTCTATCCTAAAGAAGACAGGCTAATTCAAATAAAAGAGTTGAACTACTTGTTTGTATATAGAGCCTTTGTTTCTTAAATTCCTGGCTTGACTGTTGTAAATGGCTCTGGTTACCTTTTTGATTCCTTATTTCTTATTTATCTTACACCTAAATAAAAATAATCTGTATATTACTTTTTAATGCCACAAGGATTAAAAAAAAAACACTGCTACTAAAATGTCTTCATATATCATCTACTGAGTTATTAAAACAGCTCTCAGTGCCCTGTAGTGATGATTATTAATTTTCCCCATTTTATATGTTTAAAAAAAAGTAATAAAAAGTAATACTTAAGACTGTCAGGTAGACTCCTGGTGATAAACAGTACTTTAAAACAAATAGGAGGTAAATGTATGTTTTAGGAAGGTAACATTGAGTATATTGAGTTTATCTATCTAGGTCCTCCAGCCCAGACCTTCTTATAAATCCTGACTCACAAACAACAACAAAACAAGTGTTGCCCATATATTTATGCATTAATATGGCCAAATCAATAGTTTCATATGCAACTCCTTCCTGGGTTCTAAGTCCACGGGGTGTACAGTGCCAGGTCATAAACTAGGAAATATTTGTTTTATATTTAGCTAATTAAAGTTCTATTTTAATTAGTTACTTACCAAAAATAGTTATATTGTATTTGTAAATAATAATTTGTAGCATTTCATTCTTCCTCTACCAAACTGCCTACTTGCAACTGGATCCATATCATCTGTCTTTCCTCAAGCTTAAATAAGAAGAAAAAGACAAATCAGAAAAATTATTAAGCTATATATACTTTTCCAGACTGTTTCCTCAATTGTCTGTTCAAAAGGCTTCTGGCTTTGTCTGGCAGTTTCCCATTGTTTTCTACCTTTCGTGGAAAATGTTTGCAGTTTTTTAAACTCTTGTGAGATAGAATTTGGAGAAGTTAGGGGAAAGTAGGAGCAATATAAGGACAAAAGGTCCCGAGAGCAGTTTTGGGGGTGCCTTCTGTTCTCATCTTCCCCAGCACAGACTCCTGAATCTCCCTCACTGTGGTGTCCTGGCCACACCCGACTCTGACTAACCCAATCTGTGCTGAAGAAAAACAGTCCTAATTACCGACCTCATTTTCAGTGGTTACCACAAATCTCCAGTTGGGCCTCAACACTGCCCTTCAACCACTCATTTCCCCAGTCAGTAAACTCATCCACTCTCACGTCTTTGTTGCTGGTGGAATAGGATTTACACTGAGAAAAGCATTTCAGGGATCCACACAGACTCACTCTGCCAGGGCTTGTGCTGGGTTCTCCCCCTGGATCTTCTAAGGTTCCGTGATCCTTACCCAATCCGAACCTTTTCCCAGGTTTGCTCTGCCTTCACTCTCCCCTTTGTGTTGCCATTTCTGGCTCCTACTGTGTGTTCTTCTAATTTTTTGCCTCCTTATCTGGTTTTACTGCATAACCACTTAACCTTCCCAGGTGCCACCTTGGCTTCTACTGTGCATGTGCCCAGCAAAGGAATTCCCCCCACTGTTTTATTCCTCTCCCCATAATTTTGCTACCAGGCCAGTTGTCCCCTGGGGAGACTGATTCCTCCTGCAGGATTGGGGATTGCTCAGGGATTAAGTCCCTTCAGCAGTCCCCAAGAGAGCCTGTAAATGCTGCAGCTTCCTAGGGAATCAGGCTTAATGTCTGATTCAGCTCCCTAGTTTATTAGGCTTACTGTCCGATTTCAGATGTACCCTCCCTTTATTAATAACTAGCTAGCTATCTGTGCTATCTTCCCCTCTTTTTCAAACCATCAACAGCCTCTTCTCAGCCTCACTCTCAACAGATGAACATGCTTCTCATTTAAAAAAGAATGTTTTCATTTTTCCTCTACCAAACTACCTACTTGTATCTGGACACAGACAGTCTGTCTTTCCTCGGGTTATAATAATGAATGGTTTCTGTTTGTCTACATTGATCCGTCTATTTATGGATAGAACACTATCTATTGTTTCCCACTCAAGGTTTTCTTCCTACAAAAATCCTCTCTCTCATTCAGCCTACATTGATCCTTCTATTTATGTATAGAACACTATTTTCCCACTCAAGGTTTTCTTCCTTCAAAAATCCTCTCTCATTCAGGATCTCTCCCTATACCCCACCTAGAATCATTTAAATCAGAAGATGATGAACTATTTCTCATCTTAAAACAGAACATCTGCCTAGCGCCTACATTGCCAACTAGCTGCTGCCTGATTTCATTGCTTTCTCAGGGAAAAACCCTTTGAAAACCGCTACAACAGTTACTGCCTCTTTCGCTTCCCATGTTCACTGTTTGTTCTCTCTAGAAACGTTCCCTATTGGATTTTGTCCATACCGTACTGGAACAACGTCTGCCAAGGTCACTGAAGACCTCTATACTTTCCAATGCATTGCTCAATTCTTAGTGTTTGCCCTACTCAATTTTCTGCAGCATTTGGTAGAGTTAATCTCTCTTTCATCCTTTAAATACTTCTCTGCCTGGCTAGAGAGACCATATTCTCCAAGCTTCTCCCTATCTCTCAGTATTCTTCCCATTGCTCTTTTTAATTAGATAGTCTGTCTCTTCCTTCCTCCACCTTTAAATGTTGGCATGCCCTAGGCAGTGGTTGGCAAACTGCAGCTCGGCAAACCGCGGCTCGTGAGCCACATGCGGCTCTTTGCCCCCTTGAGTGTGGCTTTTCCACAAAATACCGACTTCTGCGCATGGGCCACGAAGTTTCAATCGCACTGTACGTGTGCTCCCGCACGTGGTATTTTGTGGAAGAGCCACACTCAAGGGGCCAAAGAGCCGCATGTGGCTCCAC
>NW_006283588.1:2720609-2720895 GCF_000327345.1 Myotis davidii
CCATGGCTAGGGTCATGCTTTCACGTGGTACCTTTGGGTAATCTCAGGGCTTACAGCTCCTTAATGATGACTCTCCAGACTTAGAGTGTGTGAGCTCCAGACTAAAAAATCCACCTGCTTATTTGACATATGTAGTAGGATGTCCAATAAGTAGCTTAAACTCGATATACCTAAAATAGAACCCTTGATTTCCCCTCATGGCTACAACAGTCATATGACAAAATCTCCACTCCTTCACCATGCTCGACTTGAAGGTTTTAGGTAGTTTCAGATTTTTAGTTCTAGA
>NW_006283588.1:2726862-2747487 GCF_000327345.1 Myotis davidii
AAACCACGGCTTGCAAACCACATGCTTCTCTTTGGCCCCTTCAGTGTGGCTCTTCCATAAAATACCGGCTCTTCCACAAAATACCTATTTCTGCGCATGGGCCACGAAGTTTCAATCACACTGTATGTGCGGGCGCACATGGTATTTTGTGGAAGAGCCACACTCAAGGGGCCAAAGAGCTGCATGTGGCTCGCGAGCCATGGTTTGTCGACCACGACTGGAGTCATGCTTTCACGTGATACCTTTGGGTAATCTCAGGTCTTACAGCTCCTTAATGATGACTCCCCAGACTTAGAGTGTGTGAGCTTCAGACTAAAAAATCCACCTGCTTATTTGACATATGTAGTAGGATGTCCAAAAGTAGCTTAAACTCGATATACCTAAAATAGAACCCTTGATTTCCCCTCATCGCTACAACAGTCACATGACAAAATCTCCACTCCTTCACCATGCTCGACTTGAAGGTTTTAGGTAGTTCCAGATTTTTAGTTCTAGAATATTATCAGAATTTTCTATGCTGTGCATCATTTTCACTTAAGGATTTCTTATTCAGAAATATATTGCACTTTCATCCTTTGCTCTACAAGATTGAAAGATTCTTTTGGTGATTGGACAGGACACCATGACACTCAGAAGGCAGGCAGGACCCTTTGTTACCTGCAGCTCCAGTTGGGAGACAGCTATGAGGCAGTGCCATTCGAGGGGTGCATCTGGGCCAGGGGAACAACATGCAGACGTCTATATATGGCAAGTGGTTACCCAGATTGTGCTGTACCTGTGGAGCCTGGCCACTTAGAACATTTATCTGGGCTCTGGGGCATAGGGGCTGTCCCTATTTGCCTAGTACCTGGCCCTGGGGAAATTAGGGCAGGTGTGTATAGTGGTCCAGTCTGTGAGAGCCAGATAAGGAAAGTGATTGGCTTATAGACTTAATCAGCGGCTGAAGAAGAGGAACTAGCTAGGGCAGTGGTGGCGAACTCATTTTTTTAGTTGATTTTTCTTTGTTAAATGGCATTTAAATATATAAAATAAATATCAAAAATATAAATCTTGGTTTTACTATGGTTGCAAATATTAAAAAAATTCTATATGTGACACGGCACCAGAGTTAAGTTAGGGTTTTCCAAAATGCTGACACGCCAAGCTCAAAAGGTTCGCCATCACTGAGCTAGGGCCTCAAAACCAGGTTCAAGATAGCATTAAAAAGAGGAAAATAGCTATCACACATTGGACCTAGTATCATTCATCCATGCATGTATTTCTATGTGTATGTGTCTATGTCTACACATAAGGGTGTCCTGATTATTTCCCACTGGCTCTTCCTGGTCTGTCATCTTTAGGTTTCTATTCTGATTTGTTTAGTTAAAACACTTTGTGGGGTGTTTTCTTGTTTGTTTTTCAGTTAGAGTACTTAAATGACAGTTTCCCTTGTAGTGTCTCAAATATGTTTCTTTAACCCTGAAATGAAATGGAATCTTCACGGAGTATCGCACCATTTTCTCAGTGGTTGGTAGCTGCTCTTCCGGCTTCCACTGCTGTAGATGAGGAACCTAACTTTTTGTCCCTTTTGTCTTTTTGTTTGCCCTGAATCCTACTTTTTGGGGTTTTGTGTTTTTTTTTCCTTTTTCTCCCTGAGAGTTCAGAAATTTACAGGATGTCTTTGGGTGCCTTTTCTCATCACTCTGGCCTGGAGCTCTAAAAGCCCATTTAATCTGTGGCATCAGGTTTTAGTTCCCGGGAAAAAATTCCTATCATTTGTCTTTCTATTGACTCCCCAGCATTTGTCTTTTTCCTCTTCCTAGTACTTATTATAATCGTATATTAAGTCTCCTCTTAGATCCCCCAAGATTCTTTTCTTTTCCTCATGATTTTGTTTTTATTTCTTTGTTACTTTTTCTCTGTGCTTTGGACTATTTCTTGCACTTCATTTTCCAGAACACACATTTGACTAATAAACATCTTCTCTTTCAACTCATCTCCTGAATTGTTTGGCTGATAAATTATGTTGTTAATCTATAAAGATCTTCTTATATGGTGCTTGCTATACTGGAATCTCTTTACATATTCTTGCTATTTGACATCAAATTATCATCTTATCTCTCAGTAGCGTTACTTCTCTGGATATGCATTCTGCTTGTTCCGGCCATTCATTCTTTGAATGCTGTTCTTTTTCAGAGAGGTTGCTAAATTTCTTTTATTGGATGCTGAGGTTCAGGCACGAATGGGAACAGTCCCACAAGTAGAAGTCCACACCATCTCTACCCTAGAAGGGACAGTACAGGAGCAGACAACTGTCATGTCCTGCAAAGGCCCCTGGGGGTAAGTCGAGTGAATGTGGATTTGCCTGTATCTCCAGGCCTGGAGAACAACCTAATTAGCAATCCACCTCTCCAGCTTCTTCGTGGCCCTTTTAGGGTGAGGAAGATCAGTTCTCTGCAAAGGTAAGGGAGTTCTCATTACTTGAACCCCAAAAGTACCCAGGTCTCTCTTAGCCCTCAGAAGTCATTTGGCTCACTAATTGCTCTATAATCTTATATTTTGCTTTATTTATTTATTTTTATTTTGCTTTATTTTTATTAGGTCATTCATTTAGATGTATATTATTTTATCCCCTCACCAGAATAAAAGGCCCCTGAGAGCCAAGACCCTATGTGGTTCAGGGCTCTCTCTCCAGTGCTTGGCACATAGATAGTATGCGTTCCATAAATATTTTGGAAAGTTTGATGAACTAAGGAATGAGGAGAGTTTGGGAAGAAAGGGGCAGAGCAGCTGTGGGAGAGTGAGAGAAAAAGACAGAAGTGGAAAGAGAGACTAAGGGATGCTGCTGTGGAGAATGTGTGAGGAAGAAATGTCAAAAAGCGCCTGAACAATGTTGAGATTTCTTGAGGTTCTTGTTTCTTTGTCTCAACAACATTCCTCACAGATTTCAGCTTCAGGAGGCTCCCGATACAATTAAACTGATTTGACTGTTTTATGTAGTTTGAATATAATTTTAAGTGTAAAAATAAGAAGACATTTTATTTATATATGTAATCAACTAGTGCTAATAAGAAACTTTCTAGTGACATTATTAAATCACAGACTTGATTTTGAAAATTTCAAACCATTTGAGACGTAGGCAGCCTTAATGCACATTAATTTAGCAAGGCACATATCTGTAGTTATATGCATCTACTATGGTATTTAGGGAACAAAAACATGCTTCTAGAGATTAGGCATCACATGGACAGAATCAAAAGGATTCTGAAGGTACAGAAAGACCAGAAGAAAAGTTTTGAAAGAGGTTCAGAAAAACATATTGTGTCTTTCCCTCTGGAGCACAGGAACTTATCCACCATGGTGTACTATCTCTAAAAAAAAAAAAAAACAAAAAAAAAAAAACAGGAAAGATTGGTTTTTTCCTTGCTTTTTAAAGCACACTAGAAAATATCCAATTTTTTATGGGCCTTAGATGAGATTTGTTTAAAAGACTTAAACAGATAAAAGAATATTTTAAACATTAATTTGTATAAGTTCTACAATTGTGTGAATTTATTAAATTTTACATAACATGTGGATGAAGGAAAAAGAGGAAGGGGAGTATGAAAAAGAGAAGGGAGGGAGGGAGGGAGGGAAAAAGGAAGGAAGGAAGGAAGGAAGGAAGGAACGAAGGAAGGAAGGAAGGAAGGAAACAAGAAGAAAGTAAAGAAGGAAGGAATGGTGACAGATAAGATATGAAAGATTATGAGCTAGATGTCTTTCTATAAAAAAAATAAAACATGTACATACTTATAAAATCCAGGCATATTATATATTACTAGTAGCCCTGTGCACGAATCCGTGCACCAGTAGCTCTCTGCAGGGCCTGACCACTCTGTGCCTGCTGCCCAGAGGCTCTCCGAGGCCCAGAGGTCCATTCGCAGCCAGGCACAGAACACTTGCCTTGTTGCCGCATCAGAAAAGCAAGCATTCTGTCAGGTCGCTAGGGCTGATCACTCTCAGTGGCCGGCCCCCTGGGACTGGGGCACTCCGGCAGGGCTGAGAGGACTGGGCGCTGCCATCTTGTGGCTATGGGCACCACCATCTTTGTGACAGAGTGATGGTTAATTTGCATATTACCCTTTTATTAGATAGGATTTGTAGCGCAAGAATAAAGCAAAGGGAAAAAAATGCAGGCATAAGCATGAGGAATGCTGAGTATTAGCTCTGATTTTTAGTTTGGTTTCTTAACATTTGGGTTTCTGAGATTTCTTTTTATAGAATGAGAATGTTATCTGTAGTATAATCGTAATGCCCTCCAACTACAGAACTTTAATGGCAAGAATACATTTTGATTTAAAACTATTTTAATTATGTTTCATCTTTTTTTCTTAATCCTCACTCAAGAATATGTTTTTATTGATCTTAGAAAGGAAGGGAAAGGGAGAGACACAGAGAAAGAGAAAGAGAATCATCCACTGGTTGCCTCCTGTACCTGCTCCTCCACCCTCACAGTCCCACCTCTGCAAACTTTCTGTGTACAAGGAAGATGCTCCAACCACTGAGAAACCCATTCAGAGCACATTTTATCTTAGTGAGGAATTTGTGTGTATATGTGGTGGTGGTGGTGGTGGTGGTGGTGGTGGTGGTGGTGGTGGTGTGTGTGTGTGTGTGTGTATACATGTAAACACATAAATTTGTATGTTCAATGGTCTTTACTGAAGTAAAGTTTTCAGTTAAAAATGTGAAATTTGACTAAATGCTGTTATATATTTACTAGAGGCCTGGTGCACGAAATTAGTGCATGGGTAGGGTCCCTAGTCCTGGCCAGCAATCAGGGCTGGTTGAGGCCTTCCTGGCTGCTGGCCAGGGCCTTCCTTCATTCTGCACCTCCTCCTGGTGGTCAGCTCACGTCATAGTGAGCCATCAGTCCCCCAGTTGAACTCCTGTGGGGACAATTGCATTATAACACCTTAAACATTATGATATATATATATACACACACACATATATATACATACCTATTATTTGAAGCAACTGAAGGAATCTGGTGAGAACCTATGATTTTGACAGCAAGATGTCAGAACACTTACATGTTTGCTTGACATCTTTCATCACAGTGCTATGAGTTCTTAGAATAGTCTAGCATATTACCTGAAATAAGCAATCAATGAACTATATTGGCAAACTTCAGCAAATGAAATGGGCCATATTTATTATATTACTCACATCAATAATGCTCAAAACACTATCTTTCCCAAGAATGTATATGCCTATGAATGTTAAGCAGGCAAAAAGGTATGATGTTTTGAAAGTAAATCTGAGTCATTTGTAATTTTGTCAATTTAAACCTTTTCAATCTACAATAGCTGTCAGGGTACTGTCATACATATATTTAGAAGGCAAAAATAATTTGTTCTTAAAATGCAAGTTTTCCCCATAAATTTCTTTTTTTCTTATAGAGTTAATTGACAACAAATGCATTGTGTTTTTCCTTTCTTGTATAAAATAGAACTTGATGATTATATTTTAATGAGGACTGTGATTTCAACATGTGAGGCAAGTAATTGCTCAGAAACCCTTTTGCAGTCTTATTCAAATCATATTAAATATCTGAAAACTATACCAGAAAAATAAGAGACCAATTTTCAACCACTCTCTGTCACTGAATAAATAAAAAGAAAAGCAAAATGCTCACATCACACCTTATCATTATATCTCCCCTGCTGAGGTAAAGCAAAAGGGGCAATTAAAAGATAACTATACAGAAATAAAGGCTTAAATTTAGTACTGAAATAAAAGTCCAATGAGTTTGAGATTCAGAAAGATGTTTTTCTTGCTTCACCCTCATCGCCATCTCCCCATGGATAGACTCTTCCTTGAACTCCAGTGGTATTAATGAGGGACACCCTTCAGATGGCATTCTGTGGTCTCCGCCTCAAAGGTTATGTCAGAGATATGCTAGGACTCTTTCTTTTCTGTATTTTTTTTTTCTCTTTAGAGCATGTGTTTTTTACTTTTAGGGATGAGATCAAAATAGTAATGCATTTAGTTAGGCTGGTATATTAGTTCTCTATTGCTGCTATTAAAAATCGCTACAAATTTAGTGACTTCAAACAGCACACATTATTGGGTTCCAGTTCTTTGTATCAGGAGTTTGGAATGGACGTTACTGGATTAAAACCATGTGTTGACAGCCCTGTATTCCTTCTGGAGTTTCTAGGAGAGGATCCTTGTCTTCCTCTCTCCAGCTCCAGGGGCCTCCTGTACCCTTGGCTGATGTGTACTCCCTTCCCGCACCTTTGAAATCAGCAACAACAGGTGGGGTCTTTTCCATGTGGCATATTTCTCAACTTGATATTTGTTTTTCAATCTTATTTATAATGTTTTCAATGCACAGATATTTTTACAGCAACATAGTCACATGCACTGCCTTTACCAAGTATTAACCAATATACACATTTTGCAGAAAGAATCAATAGTGACAACTGTTAGGTGTATGAGAGAAGTTAGCAATCACTGTTTCTCTGCACAGGCTTCCCAGGGGAGCTAAGTACAGGAAGAAACAGAGCGACACTGCTGGGCAAAAAGCAGCCACCCCGTTATTAGCTGGGTTAGTGTGGAGTACCTTGAGTTCAGCGTCCTCGTAAAACACACTTGGAGTTACAACCATCAGAAGGGAACGGGTCACTTCCCATAAGCATAAATGCTAGTCCTATGGATTTACTTCCTTCTACCTGGCTGCACCATGCAAAGTGATAACCAGTCTGCATTAGCTATGTGTACAAATGAAAGAGTGAATGAAGGGGGAAATGGTTGGCTTACTCATTTCACCTGGAGGTGAGAGGAAGCCGGAATGAGGGTACAACAATGGTGGGCACTTCAGCATGCAGTGAGTCCGCCCATTAATAAATACAAGCCAAGCAATGCCTTTGAATATAATCAGGGAATGAAAGAAGTGACAAGAGAAAGGAACAGAGAGCATCTCATCCTACAACAAGATCAAAATTTTACAACAGCTTTAAAAGAATTCAAGCTCAATAAGAAGGAAGGACATATACTAGAATGAAGAGGACATATAAGTATGAATCATGTCTAAACTCTATGGGTAAAATGTGCAAATAAATTTACTTGTTAAATGTCTGAAAAAAATTCCCAATGATGAGATTAATAGTCACGGAAGTCATTACATAAACTACCACAGCAGATGGGACTAATGGAGAATAAGCTTATTTGGAGATGCCTCTAAAGTAAACATAACATTGGAGTCTCTGCAAAAGACTTTTTACTTATATCCACTGATCTTACATCTTAAATTTTTTACATGCAATATATTAAAGATACAAGTAAACACACAAAAAAATCCCATAAAGTATTAACTCAAAGATATAAGAAAACAAAATTGTTCCTTAAGAATAAATACTATACTTGACTCCTAGATAAATATAACCATATAAATAAGTAATAAAGCAGTTGGCCTTCATTTATATGATCAGAGAAAAAAACAGCTCCAAGCCACTACAATTCATGAATTTTCAACCATATTCTTCTTTTTCATATCCCTAATATGAAAAAGGCAGTTCTCTGAGGTGGGACTTGGAAATGAGCACATTGTCTAGGAATCTCTCCAGCAATTATCTCATTGTATATGAGAGTGCACATTTAATTGATTTTCTATTTGTAGGCTATTTTGTAATTTTGTGGGTTAGAAATTAATTTGTACAGAACAATTGGTAATGCAAGCAATATTTGTCCATAGTAATACACATGAATTTTGTTCAGCGAGATACAAGTAATTTCTGTTGTGGAGAAAAGACAACCACAAATACCTAATTTTATTGCCCTAAAGGATAGGAATCTGTTTAGTATCAATTAACATTCATTTCAGCATACACACAGGTGCATATATATTCTTCAAATTCTCTTTAAGTCAATTTTTGCATCTCATTAGTTTGCTCATTAATTTCTGAATTGAATAAAATTGCTAACTTCTGTTATTCTGTATTTGCATTTGACTCATAGTTTTAAAAGTTATAAATCGCTATACATACAGATATCAATAAGATCATATTGATTTAAATGGATGTATAATAATAATCAGTGTTCCTGGGTAGTGCTTCAGAGTGGTCATAATGGGTATTGAGTTTCTTTATGACCAGTATAATGAGAACATTTTTTTCATCTCTACAAAAAAAAATGTGATAGCTTTTTGCCAGATTCATTAAAGCACAGAGCCAATCTCTGCAGCCATGGCCTGTGTACTACGTAACCATGGGATGCCATTTTTACCATGCTTCGCCAGGAGTCTGGTGACACTGCAGCTCTATTAAAGTGGAATGATAACATTTATTAAACTCTTATTATGCTGCAGACATTGTTTTAAATGTTCTACATATATATTAACTAGAGGCCCAGTGCACAAATTCGTGCACAGGTTGGGTCCCTGGGCCTGGCCTGCAATGGGGCTGACTGGGGTCGGCTGGCCAGGGGGTGGGACCACCGGAAGTTGTCCAGCCATGGGAGGTTGGCTGTGGGAGTGCTCTGAACACAAGGGGGCAGCTCCTTTGTTGAGCCTGGCCCTGGTGGTCAGTGCACATCATAGCAACTGGTCAAGTGGTCAACTGGTCATAATGGTCATTTAGGCTTTTATACATATATATAGATTTATCTACTTGTTTTGTTTGATTGATAAGAATGACAATTTAGTAGTATAGGGGAAAGTAGGCTGATGCAATCCTTAGATTCATAAGTAATTCACAATAAATCTGGGGAGGTGGTGGTAGAAATGCTTCCTGAAGGCAAGCATTTGGACAAACAGAGTAGCTTTTGTTCTTCCTACTTACTTAATAGTTCATTTATATTATCCCAACTGTTTTCTTTTCTTGTTTGTTTTTTGGTATCTTTTTTTTTCAAAGACACTATAGGCAAGAATTAAAAAATAAAATTACAGAACAATAAATGTAAACTGTAGCCAAAGAGGAAATGTTTCTTTCTTTAATATGTGCTTTTAAAATGATTAAAGCTTCATACGAACACAGAGGCAATCTAAAATAATTCTGACAGGTAACTTACTACTCACACTGACATTAACCCATGCTGACTGAACATCAAGGTCAACTGTCTAGAACATTTTAAGTTAATTTCAGGATTCTGGAAAGAATGGCGAGCTAGACCCTTTTTGTACATATTACTATGGTATTTAAGTTAAAATACTGCATTTAATAACCCTTGAGGCATTAGATGTAAAATTATTTAAATGTTATTTCTTTGAAATAATAATAGAACTTCAAGATTTGGAAGAACTTAAAGATCATCTTAAAAATTCATCCTTATCATATTTAAATATCATCAATAAAATATTCTTCATGCATCCCAGACTCGACGCATACATTTCTAGTACTAAAAACAAAATCCTCACTATTTCCTTAAGCTCTGTAGGATATCTTTAGAAATATCCAATTTTTAATCATTTCTTTATTGTTTGAGAAAAATCTTTACCCAGTTACCTCCCAAAAAATTGAAGGGAGAAGGTTGAGTATGAGTCTATCTTGAATTGCAGAAAGAGATAGAAGTGGAAAAAGAAAAATCCCCAGAATTTGTAGGAGAAATAAATGCCCAGATTCAGACATGTGAGCAAACTTCAGTTAGTAAGATAAATCAAATCAATACCTTGGCACATTGTAGTGAAACTGCAGCATACCAAAGACAATAACCTTAAAAGCAACCAGAAAGAAAATAATTTACTTGAAAATAGGGAATTAGATGAAAAGCTCACTTCTTGCTACAAAATAAAAGCCAGAAAACTATGCAATAATATTTTCAAAGGACCGAGAAGTAATATCTGTCAGTAGAGTTACACAGTGAATATTCTTAAAGCATGAAGGTGAAACAGAGATACTTACAGATAAAAATATGTGAGAGTTTTCAACCAATATATAACTACTAGAGGCCTGGTGCACGAAATTTGTGCATCGGTGGGGGAGGGTATCCCTCAGCCCAGCCTGCACCCTCTCCAATCTGGGATCCCTCTCACAATTCAGGACTGCTGGCTCCTAACCACTCACCTGCCTGCCTGCCTGATTTCCCTAACCACTCTGCCTGCCAGCCTGATAGACCCTTAACTGCTCCCCTTCTGGACTGATTGACATCTAACTGCTCCCCTACCGGCATGATCGTCCCCAACTGCCCTCCCCTGCCAGCCTGGTTGCCCCCACCCAGACTGGGGGACTCTCTAACTGCTCCTACCGGCATGATCGTCCCCAACTGCCCTCCCCTGCCAGCCTGGTTGCCCCCAACCAGACTGCGGGACTCTGGCTGGATGAGGCACACAGTGCCTGCTGCCCCCATACAGGGCTGAGGGGACTGGGGAACTGAGGCTGGATGAGATAAGGCTGAGGGGACTGGGCGCCGCCATCTTGTGAGGACATGACAGTCAATTAGCATATTCCCTCTTTATTGGCTGTGGGTGCCATCATCTTGTGAGGGTATGACAATCAATTAGCATATTCCCTCTTTATCATATAGGATACTCATTAGGCCATAGTCAGGAAGAAAAAAATATTATCATCACCAAACTATGTATGTTGGCCATGAAAATCCAACACCCTGATCTCCTGCTACAGGTGTCACAGTTGACTGTTAGCCCCAATGTGCCCTCTGGATGACATTATGTTTGTTTTCCTTGAGGCTTTGCTACTACCCAGGCTGATCCAAGCCAGTGACTGAGCATGGTGGGCATACCAATATAGCCCGTTTCTTTGACTTCTAATGGGCAGGAAAGAATGCTGATCAACCAGGAGGAACTCTTAAAGAGCTTCCCTAAAGTTTGAGACTTTTTCTACCATGATCTTCTTTTTTCCTCTTCTCTGTAATCCTACTGTATTAATTATAATAATCACTTATCTCTCCTGTTGCTTTATAGTATCTTTATTTTAAAAAATATGGTCTAAACTTGGTACTAGAACTTCTCATTGGTAGTCTCCTGAGGATACATGTTGATGAATTGAGCAAGGAATCTTGATGGGATATCTTAATGGATCAGTTTCCTGGGATATGTTTTTTTTTGGGGGGGGGAGGGGGGTGAGGAGGGTATATTTCTTACTGGGTTCAGAACTGAAATGGAGTAAGGGGTAGTGTTAGTAGAGCCACCTTGAATCTGTCATCCAGCATGATGCTGTGCATCACAGATAATCAAGATGGAATGAATGTATAAGTTCAAATCTGCCCTTCCTGTCAAGGTTGATAACTGTAACATACAACTTCTAATACCAGAGATTTAATCTACATTAACAGATACTTATGTTTTCAGCCAGAAGATGATTCCATTATTTTCCTTTTCACCAGTCATTCACAGGAAAGGGGAAGATTTTGCCAGTTGTCTTTTTTTTTTTTTTTAGACTCTCATGTTAGCCAAGCACCTTGGGAAAATGCTATATTCCTTTGACTTTTAGAATAAAATAAAATCTCTTTTCCTAATTAGGTAATATCTGCTGTCAAAAAGGAAACCATAAAAGCATAATATTGTGCACTCCGGGAGACCTGGCACTGATAGGTCTCCTGTTGCAAGACTGCTGATCCACGAATATGTGCTCGAAAAGAGGATTGCATTAAAAAAAAAGAAGAAGAAGCAGCATGGATTATTCCCTTTTCCCATTCCACTCTGTTTGCAAGACTGCTGATCCACGAATATGTGCCCGAAAAGAGGACTGCATTTAAAAAAAAAAAAGAAGAAGCATGGATTATTCCCTTTTCCCATTCCACTCTGCACATACTTTTCAGTCCTCCTATTTAATTTCATTCTCAATAACATGGAAAGTGTTCTTAAAGCTTCCCCGGGTTTTTAATCTTTATCCTCCTTTATAACACACAGCCTTCGTTGTGGGGCTCTGTAGTAAGGGTGTGGCCACTTGGTCACTCAGAGCTCAGGTCAGCCAGATGGTGCTCGCTGCCCTTCTCTCTTCCCATGATGTTGGCATCTCAGTGAGTCCTCAGTCTTTTCTTCACATTTCATCCACCTGTGAGTCCATGCAGACTCAGCGTAGTCTGAGCTGACTCAGCAGAGTTCATAACTCATGTCCAATAAACAAATGAAAGTTAAACTATATCTAGGCAGGGACTATTTTTAATTTTTAACTGGCTATCTGGGTCTTTAAAAATGTATAAATCTGGAGGTTGAGAATATTTCTAATGGAGACAAATATTTTAGTGTCTAAAAGTAAAACTTTCTTCAAGATGAAATATGGGGGAAATGTCTAATTACGCATGTAGTTGCATAACTTTCTGTTTTAGAGGGCAATACAGTTAGACAGAACCTCAATAAATCATCCAGACCAGGTCCATTTTATAGATCACACAACTGAGGTTGGAACTGGTTAAATACCTAGGAGGCACACATTTAGAATATTCTAACAGACCTGAAGTAAGAATCAAGTCTCTTGTTCTCAGGACAGGGAATTTTATCATATACTTTCAGGATATCTTTCTTTATTACTTAAAATAGCAAAAGAAATAAATGTATGTTGCTGGAGCTAAGTATATCTCATTTAATACAAGAAGCTTGAAAAATGTAAACAGGCCAAGCTACCACATTTATACAATGTTTTCACACATTCCACATTCATTAGTGCTCTCCAGAAAGGAATCAAGGTCATTTGGGGCATAGAAATCCACATTATTTTAATTTCGCCAAAATACTTTTCTCAGGTTATTGTCATCAGCCCAAAGCAAAAACTGGGCTTATTTGGAATTTGTCAGATGAGGCAACTCCAAATAAACCCTGGAGTAATAAAAGCAATTATACCAATAAGAGATGCTTTCTTTTCCAACTTTAAAAATTTGAGTTTAGGGGAAAAAAATTATTCAATAGTTTTGTTTCAATTAAATGCTTTTGTTATTATATTGAAAATTACTAGTTCTTAGAATAATCTTAATTGAAGTAAATTTTTATTGTATTTTTCTATTATTGAATAAAGTGAGAAATTTTTTAAATCACTCATTTCCCACCCTACTACATATTATTGATTGAGCTATATATGATGTATAATCATCCTATATAATAAAGGCGCCTAATATGCTAACTGTCTGGTGGTCTGGTCATCTGTTCAACCAATCAAAGCATAATATTCTACTGATATGCTAAATCCACTCAACCGCTCGCTATGATGTGCACTGACCACCAGGGGGCAGATGTTCCGACCAGTAGGTTAGCTTGCTGCTGGAGTCCAGCCAATCAGGACTGAATGAGATGGGCTGGACATGCCCTGGAGCCCTCCCACGTCCCTCCTTGACCCTGATTGTGCACCGGTGGGGTCCCCCGGCCTGGCCTGCACCCTCTTGCAATCCGGGACCCCTCAGGGGATGTCTGAGAACCAGTTTTGGCCCAATCCCACAGGCCAGGCTGAGGGACCCCACTGGTGCACGGATTTGTGCACCAGGCCTCTAGTGTGCATATAATTTAGTATCCAGATTTTATTTAATATTATCAAAAGCATTTTCTTGCAGTATATGGTACTGATAACTGCTATTTAAATGTGTGCCATCATTATTTACATTAGGTTCTTTATAGCTCTTTATTATTTTTTAAATGCTATGGAACTCTTTAGAATTCCTTCTTCATTTAGATTATTTTTCTAGCATGAGTATCCTGAAGAGAGGTAACTTTTCGCAGGTGTTAACATCTCTTCTCCTCTTGACAGTACCAAATACCATTTTGCTTCCAGAAAGGTTATGTGCCACCAGCAATGTTCAGTCCCAACCAGCTTCAGTCCACCTTTACCAACACTGGGGAGTGCCCATAAAATGAATAAATAAGTTTGACCAAATGACTCCACATGGCAATCTTTGTTCTTAGTTTTCCAGTGTTGAAATGTGTCCTTATATTTGCTATCAAGTTTTATTTGTCTTCTGTACATTTTCTCTTCATGTATTTCCTTTTTTTTGTTTTGTTTATATATTGGTTCTTACACGGTTCTCTCTCTCTACAGATAACTTTTCATTGAACACGATAAATGCCTGGGGTAGGGGGCAGGGATGGACTAGAAGAGGTCAATGGGGGGAAAATGGGGACATATCTAACACTTTCAATAACCAAGATTTTTTTAAATTTCTTTATTGATTAAGGAATTACATATGTGTCCTTATCCCTCCATTCGCCCCCTAGCCCCCCCACTCATGCCCTCACCCGCTGTTGTCTGTGTCCATTGGTTCAGCTTATATGCATGCATACAAGTCCTTTGGTTGATGACCAAGATTTTTTTTTAATTTTATTTTTTTTTCAAGATTTTTTTTTTAAAAAAAGAGCACAATAAATGCATTTACTTTTGTTTTATCTACAAGGGTATTTTCCAGTCTGTTTCTTTTTTCTTTCTTTCTTTCTTTCTTTCTTCCTTCCTTCCTTTCTTTCTTTCTTTCTTGAAAAACATAGATTTGTTGTTCCACTTATTTATGCATTCATTAGTTGATTCCTATATATGCCCTGACCACAGATCAAACCCAAAACCTTACCATATTGGACAATGCTCTAACCAACTGAACTACCTGGCCAAGGAAGTCTGCTCACTTTAAGATGAAAAAAAATGTAGGTGATTCTTTTCACTGTTGCATCATACCACAACCTTCAGCAATTAGGTCAATATCAATGTTCATTTTCTGAATTTTTAACTGTTTTACTAATTATTTTCTAGTTCTATAAAATTTTCTTTTTTGAAAGTAAGTGTTGTTTAACTCAAAAATCTCAATTTTTTTCTTCAGTTTGTAAGTCCAAAGGGACCGTTTGCAAAGGAACAAATTTGTGCACACAGTCCTTAAAGCATATGAAGGCAGCAACACGATAGGTAACTCATCAAGATCTGTTTTGCTATATCACCAAATTCAGTTTAAGTTAATTCTTTCTGCAATGACTTAACATTTTTTCCCAGTAAATAAATAAAACAGAGATCAAAACACTCATTTCCTCTTTGAGATCTCGATGGAAAATGGCTGAAATTTAGATTAAATGTTTCCACCAGCAGTGTGCCCAGCAGGTGAGATAAGTTCCAAACCAGAGCATAAAAGAGATGGTAGACAGAAACAACAGAAATTGCAAAGCTTACAAAAATCAATAGTATGTTATGGTCCGTGTGAGAGGAGCAGAAATTACTTTTAGGCGAATTATTGGAAAGCTGTGTGTCTGAGGACAAATTAGCCTTACTTTTAAGAGCTAAATGACTTGGAAGTATTCATTTAATACTTCTTTATTTAGGCTAGGCCTAAGTTAGCAAAATTTAGTGGACAATTAAGGCTTGTCCTACCATGCATCCATTATCTGCTAGGCCTTGTCTGAAATGTCTTTTGCTACGCTTTCAGGCAATCTATTTCCTCCTTTGGAAACACAGCTCAATAGTACAGCTAGTACTTCAAGAAGTCTCACTGTTAAAATTCATTTAACTACGGTGATTTCTTGATTTGATGACACTCTTTACATACAGGGTGGGGCCAAAGTAGGTTTTCACTTGTGAGTACACAAAACAGTTTATTCCTGCATTATTATATATTCACTATTGACTTAGTTTCCATACAAACAACTATAGACCTAGTTTTACCCAACCCTGTATATCAATATGTGTATGTTTTCTGTTTGTTATTGGGCTATTATAACTCTCTGAATATAGCAGAAAAAAGATAGTCATTGACTTTATTACATTGATAAATCAGGCCAACCAATATTTTCTCATAAAATGCTGAGGTGCTATTTTGGGTTAAATTATTGGGATTACAGTGTTAGCTCTACTATTTGTTTTTTTTATATCTTTGAAACTATAGATTTTGTCTTAGACAAATGTACTAGAAGAGAAAGGATAATTTAAGAGAAGTACTATTTATTTAAAGCTTGCGAAATCTGTTTTTAAATATATGTTTATAGCTTGAGGGTATAATTGAAAGCAAAAATAAATCAAAATTTTGAAATTTGAAAATATTTAATAATACACAATTTGATTTTCTGTTCTTTTAGGAAAAAAGGCATGAGAAATCACTGAAATTACATTACAAATAACAGAAATAATATTTCTTTAGATTATATTGCCATCCAGAGTTAGCCAACAATGAGCCTATCAACCTTGGCCCTAATTTCTGTTGGAATATTTAATATTGTTTTCTACTCAAGAAAAATATGCAATAAAAATAGCTATTCCACCATTGGTACTGTTACACGTGAAATCTATCCTTTCTCCAGATCTTACCATGTTGGTTTTGATTTTCATTCATTCGGTTTCAAAAACATTGAGTGCCCACTGTTCTCAATAGCAGAGGTCTGCAAACCATGGCCTGACATTCACTAGCACTGTAAAGTATATTTTATTGAAACACAGTCACACCCGTTCATTCACACTAAAGTTGAGTACTTATGGCTGTTTTCACACCAGAACACTAGAGTTGCGTTATTGTGACAGAGACCTTATGCCTGCAAAGCCTACAATATTTATCATCTAACCTTATACAAAAATGTTCACTGACCCCTACTCTACAGGAACATAAAAACTGATGGTGAACAAGGTAGAGGCAGTTCCTGCCACCACTAGACTAGATGTAGGTATTATATAACCACAGGAGCGAGCATGACTGCAGGAAAAGTGATGTAGAAAACTTCAAGTGTAAATTCTTATTGAAGCAGGTTTTCAGATTACAAATTTATTGACAAATGAGGCCTACATTCATAATACAAAATATATGAAAGTGTTCTGTGAAAATCATGTCGAATTTTCAGCCATATTAATAGATTGAAGAAAAATAATACCATTTGCTAATTTAAATGCTTCTATTCTAGATGATATGATAAAGGTAAGGAGAAGAGGTGGAGGGCTATCATAGATTTTCTCTTATTAATAATTATTTTATTCATAGTATCATTTCCAAAATAGAAGGTTAATAAATTTTATTTGAATGACTGAAATTTTATGCTTTTTATATATATATATACACTAGAGGCCCGATGCGCAAAATTCATGCAAGGGGCTCAGCCCCCGCCACCATAGCAGCTGCCTCTGCCTCGGCCCCCACCAGCCATGGTGGCTTTTGTCTGGAAGGCCGTCTGGTCTAATTAGCATATTATGCTTTTATTATTATAGATATATATAAATACATATTCACATAATTACAATTTTTTTAGTTGTTTAAAGAAATTATTTTTATACTACAGGCCCAGTGCAGGAATCTGTACACCAGTGGGGTCCCTCGTCCTTGCCTGTGGGATCAGGCTGAAACTGGCTCTCTGACATCCCCCAAGGGGTCCCAGATTGCAAGAGGATGCAGGCCAGGCTGAGGGATCCCACCAGTGCACAATTGGGGCCTGGAAGAGATGCGGGACATTGGCCAGCTGGGGAGGGACCACCTGAGGGCTCCAGGGCATGTCCAGCCCATCTCGCCCAGTCCCGATCAGCCAGACCCCAGCAGGAAGCTAACCTATCAGTCGGAGTGTCTGCTCCCAGATGGTCAGAGCATATCATAGTGAGCAGCTGAGCGTTCTTAGGCCTTAGCATATCATTAGCATATTATGCTTTGATTGGTTGAACGGCCAACCAGTTGACCAGACACTTAGCATATTAGGCTTTTATTATATAGGATTCCAATTCTTAATTACAAAGTTTTCTTAAATGGCTTGTAATAAAAGATACATACAAGTAATAATGTAATAAAAATAGAAAATCAGAACCTAGGA
Organism: Myotis davidii; assembly: GCF_000327345.1. Classification (NCBI taxonomy): domain Eukaryota; kingdom Metazoa; phylum Chordata; class Mammalia; order Chiroptera; family Vespertilionidae; genus Myotis; species Myotis davidii. The sequence goes on from NW_006283588.1 coordinate 2,744,513, forward strand.
CTATGGGGTTACAAACGCTAGCCATGAAATTCAAAATAATTTTAAATTTGGCTCTGAGCTTCCTCAAAATTATTACACAAAGGGAAACCTGATTTGTTTTAAAGTTCTCAATTAGGGAGAGAGAAAAAGCAAACCAAATCCTTAGAGAAATGTTAAACTTTCCTAAAATTATCTTAAAATGTTATTTCTTCCTTGGTAAAAATTAAATAGTTTAAAATTTTAATATATATTTTTGATCTTCAGTATCTTCTTTTAATATAGAAAAATAAGCTATTTTGTGCATATTTATGTACAAAATGCTTACAAAATATCATTCCATATATTTTATATTATAAATATACTTTTCAATTGTCCATGAACTTATAATCTGAAAACCTATTACATAAGAATTGATACTTCAAGTTTTCTACATTGCTCTTTTGCAATCATACTTATGTCTGTGAATATGTAATATCTGCCTTTAATGTGGCAGTACACACACACACACACACACATTGTATTTTGTCTTCCCACATTGAAGAAAGTAATTTATATCAGTCAATTATAGTAAGATAGAGGAAGATCCCTGAAGAAACTAAGTGAACTATTTTTCAGTGGTTTTTCTAAAGGTGTTTAGGGTGGCGACATTTTTGTGGATATAAACAGAGTATGGATGCCCTATTCTTTCAATCCTTAGATTCTCCAAGATTTTAATGTTTAGATTCTCTAAAAGGGTGAATTCTCTGGTTGTTTTAGAAAGATCCTCTTTTCCTTGAACCTTTTTAAGTTCAGAAAAGAATTGCTTCTGGGAATCTTGTCTCCTGTTTTATTAAAACAAGGATCATGAAATTCTGCCACTGGTCTGCAGTGAATATCTATAGATGGTTTAGTTGTCACACTTCAAATAAAATTTGTCAGTGAATCCATCATGTTTTCTGATACTTTCTCGGCTGTACTTAGGGGAAAAAAAAGGCTTCTTAAAAATACATAGGCATTCCCTTAGTCCATATTGAAGATATTCAACTTGTAAATATTTTCTTCTAACGTTACTTTTTGAATCATCTATTCTTGCTTATAGTAAACCAAATGGGCTGATTTTTCAGCTTAAACCTAAAAGAGCACCATCAAAGTATCCTTGCATATGAAAATTATAATTATGGGGTCATTATTTTCCATAGCATTGCTTATAGCAATTTAGAATTAAAAAATAAGAGTGCAAAAATTAAGTATTTGTTAATTAAAAACATAGATATAGGGGAATTTATAGTGGAAAGATGTATTTTTTTCAAAAATTCCAAAATATATTTGCCAAAATGTTAACTTTAGCTAATGCTGATTGGTGGGATTTTTATTAATAATTACTTTCTTCATAGTGCTTTTCTGCAGATAATAAATAAATGTATTTTCTACCTATAATAGATGATTAATATTTTTTAAATTTAAGGGGTGAATTGACTTTGGAAAATGCTGTGTTGAGAATGGTGGTCACACAAGAGAACAAAATGACTTGGTTTAAGGAAATGACAGTCACTTGTTTGCTTGTAGGAGTAGGAGGAAGGGTATAAAAGGGATGCCACAGGAGTGAGGGGAGAGAAAGAATTGGTTTGCATTGTCTCAGAAGATTGCAATGCGACAGTATGAAGCTCCTTGTGAATTCTCAGAGGTTGAAACACGCCATCAAGATGGTAGGATTCTTTGTGGGTTTACGAATGTGTAGACACTGGTGAAGAAGGAAAGTTGTGCATTTGGATTTCCGTAGGGTGAACCTGAAGCAACATATGAGGGTTCCAGAGCCAAGGCTGAAGGAGACCCACAAGAACAAGGATGGAGCAGAATGTGGGGAAGATTAGAATCTCCCCACATTATAGAATTAATGGCTCAAGGCACTCTCTTCTGCTCAAGATTGAAAGGCCCTCCGCCACCTGTACATGTGCTTGGAAGCTCTTCCAGGAAATATAAACTTCAAGTACACTTTCCTGATTTGCATCAGATGAAGTCCCCGCACCAGCTCAGCAGAAGAACACTGTCAACACGACTCCAAAACAGAGGAATATCTGTACTTAATAGGCTATTATGGCTCTGAGAATACTGCCTATTGGATCTGCAGGCTTTGAGATGGATTTATAGATATACACTGAGTAGCCAGATTTTTATGACCACCTGATGTTTGTAGGCAAATTAGCTATAATTTCATGCTGAAGTTCGTGCTAGAGGGCCAGACCATTATAAATAGGGAAGCAGGTTGTTTACCACAACAGATGTGATTTTTTTCTGAAGATGGGGTAAACAATGCGATTTAACAGACTTTGAACATGGGATATATAAAGTAGGTCAGTATTACACAAACTTACAAGAGCGATAAACTTCATGAAGTTTTCCCATGAAGAAGCAGGTAAAGAAGCTTTGTGCATCGAGAGATACATAATTATTTCTTTGGAAAATATGTGTTTATTGTTCAAGAAAGACGGCCTATGGCTGTTGTATAAGATTCTCAAATGGTCCCCTTTCAGCTCTAAAGACAAGGAAGAATCCCCTGGAATACTGTTACCTACCATGGTTCTGTTTATTCAGCATCCTTTACAACATTTCTCTATGAGAAACTGGGGACATTCACACTATTTCAAAGATTGGAGAGAGAGATTTTGAGTTGGGAAGAACATACTACTAAAATATTACAGGATCGTCAGGCTTCAGAGTTGGAGAATAAAGATAGCTGGTAGAAAGTATGCTTCAGAGTCATGTGATCAGTAACAAATTAGAAATGTGTCCAGCTCTTTCTGAGCAGACTACATGGCCAGCTACCACTGGTATCAATTATAGAAGCTCCCAGGGACTTACCTGGTAGACACTTTGGTTCTAACCACTCTCTTCTATGAGAAAAGATATCTGCATGTGGTTAAATGAAACTTTTGCAATAAATCATCTGCAGAGTCACCCATTAGTGAAATTAGCTCAGGAGGCAGAAGGAAGAAAAGCAACATTAACTTCCACACAGG
>NW_006283588.1:2747502-2753649 GCF_000327345.1 Myotis davidii
GACTTCACTCAGACACGGGAGTTGGACATGATGGATACATTCATCCTCTTGAGGTTCAATTGACAACCAGCAAGATCCAGGTAGTGAAAGTAAGGAGCTCTCCACCTCCAACCAGAGAACTCTCTAGAATGAGCCCCGGGACCTGGTCTGAGATTATGCCCGTTGATTAGCCTTCCTATGGAGAATACCACGAGGCACAGAATCTTCAGGAACAATAGATACACATGTCCTGGCATCCAGCAGGCTACAGTCCGTATGGGGCAGATGCAAGGAAAAGCACAGACCAGGGGCCCTGGTTACAGAGAGGAGAGCCTCCTGTGGTAAATCTCCATCCTGAGATCTAGATGATGGGGTTGGAGACAGACGATGGGTCAGGGAAAGCTGGTCTTTGCTGTTCCTATTGGCTGGAGGATCCCATTCCTGATATACTTTCCTCACATCTGGGGGTTGGACACAGGGGTTTGGGGGCCTTGCTTTAGGAATAAAGACTCTAAATGGGAATCTATCTTTTCTTTCTTTCTTAATTAAATCTAAAGGCTCTCTCTCTCTTGTTTGAACGAAAGACATCTGAACAATTCTCAGATTGCAGCAGCCTACAGGCCCCCAGGCTGCTGCAGAGGGAGAGGGGGACGGGTTGCTGGGCTTCAATAGAGGAGGTTCATTGTGGGTAATTAATGCCCAAAGAGGAAGCTAGTGAGCAACAGGAAAATGCTGGGAGTAATACTCTATCGAGACCTCAAAGAAGAGCCCTGCAGAAACCTAGATTAGAAAGAAACAAGAAAGGCTGGATGAAGACAGTGGGGCTGTTTGTCCCGGTACTGCTTTTCTTTTCCTCACCTAAGGTTTGAAGAGAGAATTTATGAAATAAATTTGTAAGGAGCTATAACTGTTTTGCTCACAGGAGAATGTAATGAGGGAGAAAATTGAGTTTTCATAGCTGGTAGGAAAAAACGACTGAGGGGTCAAGCTGCCTTGGTTTGGAGCGAGCCTTGTTTGGGCCACTTGGGTAAATGAGTGTCTGCAAGGCATGGCATGACCTGGCATGAGGACTTCGGAGATGGGGGATCTAGGGGAGCAGTAGCACAAGGCAGAGGATGACCTGCTGTGTCATGTGACCGCCTCTGACCTCTGCCCTACAACATGTGTGGTGTGGGTGTGCGTGTATCCTGACAAACAGGACTAAGCTTTGTGGGAGGATTGGCAAAAAACAGACAAGGTGGATATAGGAAATGAGACAGACATTAAAGGGAGCTATGGAGATACTTTTATAAATTAGTACAATTCAGGGAGAAAAGGAGTTTAGAGCTTTGCCATACTATGAAATTGGGGTTTGAGGTAATCCTATCTAGATTTAATGAACTGAGAAGACCCCATATTACATCTTGGTTAAACCTAACTAGCAAGCATACAATCTATTTTAGAAAAATGTGTAGGCAAAAAAATATTTAGAGCCTCTGATAGCACTGGTGTTTATTTTCTGGGGAAAAACTATTAGTTTATTCATTCATTTGTTTCACAAGTATTTATTGAGCATCTACTATGTGTCAGCATTGTCCTAGGTGCCAGGGATATAGCTACTGATGCAAACAATGAAATTTAAAGCAGGCTGAAATGTTACCCATGTGATATTTATACTTTAGCAGATAGGAATTCTAGAAGTCCAATATTATTGATTGTATTGTTTTTTACTTCAAAACTATTAGAAAAAGAAAATTTAAGATCGTCACCTTTGATGCTGTATTCCAACACCAATTCTCTGATATCAACCGGACATCTTACAGTTCAATTAAATTTTGACACTACCCAGAAATAGCTAAGACCCCACAAGTTAAAGGCACAGTACTTCACAAAACTCTTCAGGTTGTCATAACAAAATAACATAGATTGAGTAGTTCAAACAACCAAAATTTAGTTTTCACAGTTCTGGAGGCTAAAGAATATGAGATAAATGTGCTAGTTGATTTTGTTGCTGGTGAGAGCTCTCTTCCCGGCTTGTAAATGTGGATGGAGGTAGCCCAGAATGGTAGGTAACCCACTTAGAGGAAATTATAAAAAGTTTTCTAATTGTCATAGCAAGCAGCATAAGATTGAGTTAACCAGATAAACACAGTAAGCAGTTTTGAGAGCTAATAATTATACATTTATAATGGTATTAATTCATCTTTTATAATTTTTTCTAGTTGTATTTAGCTACCAAGACACTGCAACCAAGATGTACGCAATGATTTTATACAATAACTAGAGGCCCAATGCATGAAATCTGTGCAAGGGGCTCGGCCCTCACAGCCCCAGCTTCATCCGGAAGGTTGTCCAGAAGGACGTCTGGAAGGTCGTTTGGCTGTCCAGTCTAATTAGCATATTATGCTTTTATCATTATAAATGTGTTATGGCCAGACCTGAATAAAGGATTAAGTATTGGGGGACTTCAAATTATTGGCAAGAAATTATCATATTTGTCAATAAAGATTTGATTTCCCAGTAATGCTAAGTGTTAGGGTACTACCAGCAATTCTGTTTGCTGTTCACCTTCTATGATCTGGAGGTTTCCCACTGACACAGGGGTGGTCAATATTTTTTTAAAAATTTAATACTACAAATGGTCCCAAACCTTTGAATTACCCTGAACTCTGCTTTTTCTCTCACATCCCATTTTTAATCCATTATCATCCATTATCTTGGATTTCCCCCTACCAGCTGAAATTCCCTCCACTGGTTTTTCTTAAAGAAAAAATAGAATCACAGAAAAACTGTCTTAAAACTCATGATTTTAACATTATGTAATATAACCTCTTCGCCAAAAGCCAAGTTTATGACCTGCATTTTCCGGGCTCAATATGTGGTTAGGTTATGTTTTAAATCACAAAGGAAACAGAGAATACAACTCTTAAGCAGTGAAGAATATTTATACCAGATTTCTGCTTTGGGCTTTTAAAACTAATGAAATGGAGTTAATTCAAGCTGTAATCTCCATGGAAACATTTCATTCCAAAGCCACATGATGGGCAATATCCAAATATGCAAAATTATCTAAGATGCCATACATTTCCATACCTCTTATTCTTGTGTGAAAGCTATCCTTCTAAATTTCAGTTACATTGAAAGTGCTCATTAAGTCAAACAGCTTTTATAGTGAACTTATTGGTCTCAAAGCACTTTGGCAGATATTTGGAAACATGGAATAATAAATCATATATGACCTCAATTTTCAAGAGGCCTATGTGTTTGAATTATTTATAAAATAGAAATGCAGTAAAGACTTAGAGATTTAAAAATATATATGTTCTACCATAATTTCAGGGTGGATACTGTGAAGTTAATTGCAAACTTCCATGTGCATTTATTAGGAAAGGTGAGAGGATATGAAAAGTCCACTTCATGATAAGACAGTGAACTAACAGTTGCCGATTACCACCCCCAAACATGACCCTACTGGTATTTTGAAGCAAGACAACACTTGGCTTATCTCAGAACCTAATATTTAAATGGCAAGAAACAGCTGATCAGCTAGTTCTCATGTAAGTTAAGGAAATAATGGTCTGGGTAGAAAGGAATGGGGACCAACTAGAATCCCTTGGCAGCTCTTCTGATTGTGCCTGGTTGGACCGATTACTGTCCCAGCTCTGTATGGGGGCAGAACATCATCCGGAGCAAGTTCAGTGCTGACTGGAGTCACTGGGGTAGCATCAGAAACGTGCTAATGAGTGGATTATAAGAGAACTCCACATTGTCTTAATAGGTGGGTGACTATGAATTCGTCTTCATCTACCACCGCTAGGTGAATCAACCCTTTGCAAAGAGCATTGCCTAGAACTGAGATATTAACAGATGCCCTGAAAGACCAGCTTGGTCAGTGGAAGAGAAAATGTAATGGGGAAAGTGTTAGGAATATATTAAATATTAGAAACTTTCTGTCCTAAAACAAATTCTACCACAATCTCCAAATACTCAGAAAGAGAAGAAGGTAGGACCTGGGTTTTCACCTCATCCTATCTCTCTACCTCCCTCCCTCCAATAACACATTACAGAATATGAATTCAAGGGACTACATAGCTAAAAGTCTCTGAGAAGCATAAGGACCATAAGAGAAAGGCCCCAAAATAAACAATTTAAACAAATAATTTAAAGGCAAACAAAAAAGAAAATCACCTTTTTCCTACTACCCCAGCTACACCGCTGTTTCACTGGGGACCTCCTGACACAGAGATGACACCAGGATCCGTTCTAATGCTACAGCAGATGTTGTCCTGATTCCTTGGAGTCCCTGTGCATGTATGTGGACATTTATATGAAAAGCAAACAGAGCAGCTCTTTAAGTAGCCAGTGAAATAGAACTAATAGAAAAAATCCTAAGGAACAAAAAGGAAAGGAACATACTGGAAAAAAAGTGATATTCCATGAAGAAATTAGTCATAAACATTTACAACAGAAAATATAGTCTGATGACATAATAAGGAACACCTGACCAAATTCCAGAAGGAAATAAATGAATCCCATTGTATTTTGGGATTGTTTAAGTCCTACTTTTCGGAAACTGATGGATCAAACAGTTGAAAAAAGTTTTTGAGGTTTTGTATGTATTGATAGTCATATGCTAATAGGTATGCATTGTTGAGTGAAAATTCATGGGGAAGAAAAGTTAAGAGTATGTGACTTTCATGTCAGAATGGGGGGGGGACAAGAATATGTGTTGGATCTTCATATTTGCTTGTATTTGAGTAGAAACACTGGAAAGGTAAACGAACAAAAATATTTATAAGGGACAGAGGAAGATGGTGGGTATAAGGCATAAAATTAGATTTTTGTGTGTATATTTCAATGCAGTTTTGACTTGGTAGATACCTACACAAAAAATAAGTTGTTTTTTCTTAAAGAAGAGGCAGCCCATGGCTTTCCAAGTCAACCACTTCAGATCCAATGGGGATGGCTTCTGGGATCTCAAGTTCCCCACTACAGAGGGATTGCCATAGGAAGGCTCTAAGACCCAAGTTCTGGAGGTCCCATTTGTGGGCACTAATGCTGTAGGTGGTGGCCAGCCCAAGATTGAAGGTATGAAAAGAAGTCAGAGATGTGAGTCGGGTTTGAGGACAAAGATAGAGGGAAGATCTCCAGTTAGAACAGCTCTAGGGCAGGACCCCAAAACTACTTGTCAGAGATTTGCTCAGAGGTTGGGGATGCAACTATCAGAGCAGAGGGGAATGAGACACATTCATCAAAACTCTGATCAATTGGTGTATCAGGCCATTTATAACAGACCTATACAGATTAGGAGATGGTGAGGGCATTCAAGACTGGCTTTGCAGGGCTTTACTGTGGCTTCAATAAGGGCCAAGACGATCCTGCTTGGCCGCTGGGCTCAAGGTAAATGAAAGGAGTGTGGAGAACAAACAAAAAAGGAAATCACCTTTTCCTACTACCCCAGCTACTCCGCTGTCTCATTGGGGACCTCCTGACACAGAAATGACACCATTCTAACGCTACAGCTGATCCGGCTTGGCTGCTGGGCTCAAGGTAAATGAAAGGAGTGTGGAGAGAAGAGTATCTATGTAAATCATGTAAGCAGGTCCTGAGGGAAAAGGTACATATTTTTTTTACATTCTGATAGTAATGGTTGGGTTTAAAAGTGCTAAGTACATCCATCATGACATGTGATGCTCAGAAAAACTGTTAAATAGCCAGAACTCATATGTCTGCTACTTTTTCTTAGATGAGAAGACTGGTATCAAGTAAGTGAAATGGCAGGTTCATGTTCAGCGAGAGAATCCAAGGCCATGCAGAGAAAGTACAATTCTTATTGCTGCTCATTGCCCTAGTGCAGTGGCTCTCAACCTTCTGTCCCTTTAAATACAGTTTGAGGTCTGCTAGCCCAGATATTTTAAGATGGAAAACAACAACAAAAAACCATTATCAGAATTGAATGTGTGTGGGAAACAGCTTATTGTCTTCACTATCTGATAAGCATATACAGAGAATCCCCCTCCCCCTAGGCTGGGTACCTTTGAAGACCTAGCAGAGGTAGGAGCTAAGCACCACTTCTGTTTGTTCAGACAGTGGTAGCTGAAACTACTCCCCCATTTATTATTATGTAAATCCTTGCTGATGGGCTAGTCTGCCTGTTGCAGGGATCACCTGCCTAAGGGCTATGCTATG
>NW_006283588.1:2753886-2754339 GCF_000327345.1 Myotis davidii
CCAGATATTTTAAGATGGAAAACAACAACAACAACAACAAACATTATCAGAATTGAATGAGTGTGGGAAACAGTTTATTGTCTTCACTATCTGATAAGCAGACAGAGGACCCCCCCACCCCCTAAGGCTGGGTGCCTTTGAAGCCCTAGCAAAGCTAAGAGCTAGGTGCCAACTCTGTTTGTCCAGACAGTGGTAGCTGAAACTACTCCCCCATTTATTATTATGTAAATCCTTGCTGATGAGCTAGTCTGCCTGTTGCCAGGAGTCACCTGCCTAAGGGCTATGCTATGGGTGCATCCCAGAATCAATAAAAGCTTGGTGAGGCCTGAGCACAGGGAGGAAGTCCTTTGGGACTTGCCGCCCGGTCCCCCAATATTGCAAAATTATCTCGTGTCTTTTTCTCTCATTTGTTGTGCGGCTCCTCTTTCAGATACCGAACCCTACTCACCGCGG
>NW_006283588.1:2754696-2755759 GCF_000327345.1 Myotis davidii
GCGGGCGGGGGGGCAGCTAGAGGGTGATCAGGCTCGCAGGTAGATTGGTTAGTGGCAATCAGGCAGGTTGGCAGAGAAGCAGTTAGGGGGTTATCAGGCCAGCAGGGGGAAGTTAGGGGGCAATCAGGACAGCAGATAGAGTGGTTAGGGGTGATCAGGCAGGCTGGCAGGGGAGCAGTTAGGGGATGGCCAGGCCAGCAGGGGCATAATTAGGGAGCAGCCAGGCCAGCAGGGGGGCAGTTATGGGTGATCAAGATGGCAGGTATGTTTTAATAAAAATTGTCAGGCAGGTAGGCAGAGCGGCTAGTGGCAATCAGTCAGGTAGTTTGGCAGAGGCAGATAGAGGCAATCAGGCAGGCAGGCAGAGGGGTTAGGGGCGATCAGGCAGGCAGGCAGGCAGGCAGGCAGGCAAGCAGTTAAGAGCCAGTGGTCCCGGATCGCAAGAGGGATGTCCAACTGACGATTTAGGCCCAATCCCACAGGCCTAAAGTTTCGTGCACTGGGCCTCTAGTAGTACTATAAAGTCCTCAGCCCAAGACAATTAAAATAAAAGCTACTGGACTACAATAAAACTTACTGGAATACAATAAATATACCATGCTGATGCAAATTGTTTGCATTCACAAAATGGACTTGACATATTTTTCTTTCCTGATATGCACCAATACAGGTTTCATATATATAGTACTTTAAATAAACAACTTACAGATGTACATACATTAGGGTAATGTATCTTTTCCTTTTTCCTTTTCTATTCCTTTTTTATACCCTATTATTTCCATTTTCATCACTCCATGTTTGCCAGCAAATTCTAAAAAGTGGTTGGCATAGAATATACATAATTGGTTCTTACAAGACAGTCAAGGATACAAGTTGTCAAGGTATTTCTCAAGGTTGTTTATTTCAGAATTAGTTGGATTCATGTTTTTTCTTTGTCTCTCAGTGGTGACAGCAACCCAATTTTTATTTTGGATTCTAATAAAAGTAGATTCATGTTGGAAAAAGCTTAACTAATTACTAATTGGTCCCTTTGACTATAGGAAAATTTGGATTCAAATTTCTT
>NW_006283588.1:2755773-2756416 GCF_000327345.1 Myotis davidii
GCTTGGGTTTTCTTTTCTGATGAGTCATCACATGTTTATTTCACTCAGATGGCTGGTGAGTTATTTTCTAATTTGCAGTTCCCCTATTCCTCCCCTTCCTTTCCTCACTTCTTTCCTCTTTCACTCCTTCTCTTTCTTCTTTCCTCCTTTTCCTCATTTCTCTATTTCCTCCTTCTCTCTTTCCATTATCCTTTCTTTAGGTTGCTTCTTCTTATAATTATTGAGTAAGTTTCCACTCTGTGTCAGTCACTCTTGGTTCCAGTAGCACAAGCACAGTTCTTTCCTGAGAAGGTCAAACTAAAACAGTGCTGCTCTGAGAAGGCAACAGCAGAATGTGTACAGCTGCTACGGGAAAACCCAGAGAAAGAAGGGGGCAGTTCCTCGGAGGGGTAAAGGACTGAGGGGAAGAATTGGGAAAATTTTCAAGTATTAATTTTTTAGGAGTCTGTCAGAGAAATGAGGAGGACATTTCAAGCAGGAGGGAAAATAAAAATGTGTACAGAGATATGAATATTTTCAGGGTGTTCAAAGAATTGTGAGTGAGAGGAAGTGGCAGGAAAGCGGCAGGTGTAAGGCAAGATTTTTAAAGGCCCTCCATTCCATGGTAGGCACTGTGAATTTTATCTTATAGTCAGTGAACTCC
>NW_006283588.1:2775804-2787601 GCF_000327345.1 Myotis davidii
ATCAATCTCACATTTACTGAGTAGGTATCACCTGCCCTGACATCTCTTGTAGGTATTTACCAACTACTTTCTGATTTCTCTACTTCATAAGTCAACACAATTTGAGCTTGGGTTTTTTCTTTTCTGATGAGTCATCACATGTTTATTTCACTCAGATGGCTGGTGAGTTATTTTCTAATTTGCAGTTCCCCTATTCCTTCCCTTCCTTTCCTCACTTCTTTCCTCTCTCACTCCTTCTCTTTCTTCTTTCCTCCTTCTTTTCCTCACTTCTCTATTTCCTCCTTCTCTCTTTCCATTATCCTTTCTTTAGGTTGCTTCTTCTTATAATTATTGAGTAAGTTTCCACTCTGTGTCAGTCACTCTTGGTTCCAGTAGCACAAGCACAGTTCTTTCATGAGAAGGTCAAACTAAAACAGTGCTGCTCTGATAAGGCAACAGCAGAATGTGTACAGCTGCCACAGGAAAACCCAGAGAAAGAAGGGAACAGTTCCTCGGAGGGGTAAAGGACTGAGGGGAAGAATTGGGAAAATTTTCAAGTATTAATTTTTTAGGAGTCTGTCAGAGAAATGAGGAGGACATTTCAAGCAGGAGGGAAAATAAAAATGTGTACAGAGATATGAATATTTTCAGGGTGTTCATAGAATTGTGAGTAGAAAGAGAGGAAGTGGCAGGCAAGCAGCAGGTGTAAGGAAAGATTTTTAAAGGCCCTCCAATCCATGGTAGGCACTGTGAATTTTATCTTATAGTCAGTGAACTCCATACAGGGTTTTCAAGAGAGTAAGCAGAGCGGCTTACTCTATTTCCAAAAATCATTTATCATAGAGGTGGATTACAGACCCTTCAGGGCAATTTATCAACAAAAACTCTTATCTCTGATCCCTTCTCAAATAATTTCATAAGCAAACAGCCTGAAACTGTGAACCCAGGAGCATCTCCTGCCAGGGGGTGCTGACTGCTTCCCCCTTGGAGGCAGGCTGTGCGCCCAGCCCTGATCAAGGAGGAGATGGGTGGTCTGTGAGGATCCAGTCACAGCTGGTCCTGAGCCTCTAGCAAGGATCTGCTCAACGGTCCAGTCATCTCTCTTTAGCATATATTTTGAGTGCATCCAATTTGTGTTATCAAAACTTGTTATGGCAAGTGGGGGGGATCCAAAATAATATCAGAATAAAGGCATTCTTCTGTGCATGCTTCCTAAGGGCACCCCACTGCTTCTTGAGGGAGAACTCAGTTATTTTGTTGTGATTGTGGTCCATTTTCAAGTGGATGTGGGCAGCTCAGAATATCTGCCATTGAGTTTTAAACAATTCCCTACATAAACTGTGGCACATCACATACAAAATTGCAGTCATCTCTGGCAGCTTTAGTAGAAAAAGTGGAAAATTGCAGAAACTTGTAAAAAAAAAAAAAAGAAACAGTAAAATGGTTTACCCTTACTGACGACCTTTGCCTCAAACTCTGCTATTTTGTCAATTACTTAATATAATCTATGATTTTAGTTAATGGCTTAAATTTTGCTTTCAATTTCCTTCCTTGTGTGAAGACTGGCCCCTTGCATCTGGCATCCCAACTGAGTATTTACTCACCCCTGACTACCAAGCACTGAGTAGTTAGGTACATATGCAAATCTCCAGCTCTAAATGGTGATAAATACTTATGATAGACTACCATTTTTAAGGGGATACAATGGAGTCAAGACAGTCTCTTCAATAAATGGTGTTGGGAAAATTGGACAGATACATGCAAAAATGAAACTAGACCACCAACTTACACCATACACAAAAACAAACTCAAAATGGATAAAGGACTTAAATGTAAGACGGGAAACCATAAAAAGAAGAATCCATAGGCAGCAAAATATCAGGCATATGTCAGAGCAATATCTTTACCGATACAGCTTCTAGGAAAATGGAAACTAAGAAGGAAATAAACAAATGGGACTATATCAAAATAAAAAGCTTCTGCTCAACAAAAGAAACCATGAAAAAAACAAGAGAGCCCACTGCACGGAAGAACATATTTGCCAATGTTATCCAATAAGGGTTTAATCTCCAAAATTTATAGGGAACTTATACAACTTAACAAAAGGAAGCTAAACAATCCAATAAAAAAATGGGCAAAGGACCTAAATCAGTGATGGTGAACCTTTTGAGCTCGGCGTGTCAGCATTTTGAAAAACCCTAACTTAACTCTGGTTATTTACAATAGCTAAGATTTGGAAACAGCCTAAGTGCCCATCAGCAGATGAGTAGATTAAAATATAGTGGTACATCTACACAATGGAATAATATGCTGCTGTTAAAAAGAAAGAACTCTTACCATTTACAACAGCATGGATGGAACTGGAGAGCATTATGCTAAGTGAAAGATAAACATCACATGATCTCACTCATTTGTGGAATATAATGAACAACATAAACTAATGAACTAAAACAGTTCCAGAGACATAGAAGCATTGAACAAACTGTGGAGCCTGGGAGGGAAGGCAGTAGAGGGTGAGGGAGGGAGGGTAAGAGATCACCCAAAGGACTTGTATGCACACATATAAGTGTAACCAAAGGACACAGACAGTAGAGGGTGGGGGCATGTGCTGGGGGTGGGGAGCAGACAGGGAGAGGTCAATGGGGGAAAAGAGGATGTATGTAATACTTTCAAACAATAAAATATTTAAATTAAAAAAGTGCCATTTTACACACATATTTTGTGATTATTTGTCTTAGATTAAATTGCAAAAATTTCAAACTTTTATTGCAAACATTGCAATCTCCCTTTGTATCTGATGACTGGTTTTTAATAATCAATAAGAGCTATTGGCTCCAACATTTACATACATTTTTTAACTTATAGGTCACTTTGCACTATTATGTTAAGAGAGTTTTTACAATATATTAATGCAATAGTATCAAATTTCTAATCTTTGCAATAAAACTCCATTCTCTCCTCCAGACTTAGAATTGTGATAATTTACTCTACTTATTTGCCTCTTAATCAAATATGACCTTGCATTATATCTTATATTCTGGTGCAATTATTTGTGTTGTAGGTTTTCTCATAAGTAAACTGTAAGCACTCAGAAAGCATGAAATGTATGCTGTTCTTTTCTAGTTCCCTAAGCCCTCAGATATTACTTGGCATATTCATTATTATATCCCATCAAGGTTAAGTATTTTGATAAGAAATTTGTTTCTACTCCTTTAATACATTTAATATATAACCCAGAAAAGCAGATTTTCTTATAAGCTTACCTATCTAATTTCCTTATTTCTCTTGTAATTTCTATTCTCATTTGCTATGAAACGTTTCAATTTTATGTGATAGGAGGAGCTAAATAGCTCCCTGAAACAATGGGAAAGTAGATTAAAACATAAATCATATTTTCCAGTATATAAATGGTGATTTGCCCCAAAGAGGGCGATATTTCAAATAGTCATTATAATGCAATATAGGGAAATACACAGAAGTATAGGTGAGAGAAGATACGAATGCTATTAAAAGTAAAGCAAAACAGCATAGAAAAGAAGAAGGAACGAGAGAGAAAAAAAATTCATTCTGATGAGAGAAGTTTGAAAGAATTCAAGGATTGACTCATAGGAAAGGAGTAAGTTCTGAAACAAATTAGAGGAAATTTAAAAATGAGCTTTGATTATGCAGAGATAGAAACAAATAAATATGTTCTTCCTAAAGAAGAAAAAATTTACCTCCTTAACCTTAGAACTAAAAAATAGTACTTATAAATTATAAATAAAACTTTATAACTCAATCAGGGATGCTTGAGATATAATAAAAGCATACAGGTAAGACAAAAATATATATTGAGCCTGGCTGGGTGGCTCAGTGGTTGAGCGTTGATCCTTGAACCAGGAGGTCATGGTTTGATTCCCAGTCAGGGCACATGCCACCAGGGTTGTGGGCTTTATCCCCAGTAGGGGGTGTGCAAGAGGCAGCTGACCAATGATTATCTTTCATTGATGTTTCTGACTCTTCTCCTCCCTTCCTCTCTCTGAAACCAATAAAAACATATTTAAATATGCATTTTGAAAAGGAACTGGTATTATTTCTGAGAGAAATAACTTTAAAATTCTCTTCTAAATAATATCAATGTTTTTCAACTATAAAAAGTTGAAAACATGTTTCCCAAGTTACAGAAGAATAAGGAAAGTGTTTCAATATCATTCAAACCAGTCAGGTAAATTTTAGCTCTTTCAATAGCTGGTATTCTCTCACTTTATAAAATTTTCAGAACATGGTCCATTATTCTGGACCTTATTTCCAGCTAAAATATTAGCATAACTTAAGGGAGGGAAATTGATTTTTTTAAAGAATAAAATAGAGTTTAGGGGAGCAACAAGCTTCTAAAATTTAAGAAACTGCCAGCAAAAATACCAATTCTCATCCAAAATTATACGCTCATATAAATTGATATTGTGTTAAAAGTTGAATTCCAGAAATAATTCTCACTCATGGTTTTCATTTAATTGTCAAACATTGATTGCATTCTTCCCATGCACAAACCAGTATACAAAGATTTATAAGTTGTCAAGACTCCCTAGAAATAAGACATTGGACCCTACCATTATTTTTGCATCTGGGGCAGCAGCCAATATTGGCACTAATTGACTCAGACAACAAAACAGTATATCAAGGTGATGCTTTAAGATTTCATTGAACCTGCAGACTTTAATATTCTGCCCAAGTACTGAGGAGGTGTTGTTTATATTGTCCTTAGAGATACTAGTATAGAAACTCTTTAGTCCTAAGCTGTTAGGAGTGCAGGTGGGAGGTTTGGCTGATAAGGATTCTCACCCTCCCTTAGTGCACACATAAAGAGAGCACAGCCTTTGATACAGATTTACACCCAAGGGAATCTGACCAAAACAGATCTCTTATTGTCTTTATGGGGTGGTGGATATAGATTGATCACCTATGTCATACCTAACATTTCATTTGTTATTCCATAAAACACATATAGAGTATTCATGAGCAAATTCATGAAGAACACTCAATCTCTGTCCCGCCCTCCCTCGTTTTTTCTAGTTTTTTAAAAAATTAAGTATAATTGGTATACAATATCATATTAGTTATATTAGTTTCAGGTGTACTATATAGTGGTTCCAAATTCTTATACCTTAAAATGCTATCGCCCCATTAATTCTATTAATCACCTGTCACTGATATCCAAAATATATAAGGAACTCAAGAACTGAGAGCCAACATGGCCAGTAACATCAGCATTTAGTTATATACTGGAGCTTGGCTGCTTCAAGAAGAGAGCATGTAGTTTTACAATGTGTTGTTCACAGATAATGCATTTTTAATTGTGAATGTGCTTATTGAAGGCAATGGAAGTATTAAATGTGTTCTCATGAGTCAGTATTTGCAAATCGAGGAAGGCTTTCCCTAATCCTCTCTTCTCATATGGTTTTATTTCCCGTTTTTCTCTTGTCTCTTTGATTCCTAGATCTTTCTCTCCAGCTCTCCTTTGCATCTTATTCCTAAAGCTGAGTCAACAAATGGAAACGCTTTGGTAAATGTATTCCGCGGTACCCATCCTGTTGACCTTTTCTGGCTATTTGGTAGTTATGTAAAGCCGTCTGTAGTCAAGGCAATTAAGGTCTCTAAAAATGCAAACTGCATGACTACACATTCCTGTGCTTTTGCTGCTTCTCAGCAGAGGAACTGATTGCAGTGTCTGTTGGCTTGAAGTGTGACAGGAGAATACACAAAGAAAAGTATACAAGATAAACTCACGGTGTGTCGCTTTTGGACTGGGCACAGTTTCACAATGTTCAGTTGGCATAAACATATCTTTCATAAACATTGTCTATACTCCCTGTCTCTACCTCCACGATTTCCCATCTATTCTCAACCTCTATTCCTACCACTCCACTCTCCTGTCTCCAAGTCTATAAAAATTTACTAGGTCCTAAAATGCAAAGGACACATGTTACTTTTTAAATTTTGAGCACTCTGCCCCATTTGACACTATCATCCCCTCTGAAAACAACTGTCTTCAAATAGTGTACCCCTATATTACTTTTATCTTTAAAATGTAGAAAATAATTAAAATTGCAAAAAGGTTTAAATAATGTGATGAGCACCTATGAGGCCACCATCTATCTTCCAAGTGAAAACATTAAAAACATAGTTCCAACTTCCTTAATGTTTTCTGATAGCAATCCCATTTTTCTCAATCCCCATTTTTCAAATTCTTAAATAACTTCTATTGATTTGCATTCTTTAAATTTTAAATAAATGGAGTTAAACTGTATTTCTCTATAGTAGTTTTTGTTTAGTATTACTGTTTTCAAGTCAATCATATTTTTGTCAGAGATTTATTTATATTGGTATATATGGCAATAGGGTATTTCTTCTTAGTCTAAATATAGTATATTCATTGCTAAGAATTGTGTACAAATTGAAATATCTGTACTTATCCTCAGAACAACCAATAAAATCTCAATTTTGAAAGAAAATATATAAAAAATAAATGAAATATACTTTAGTTGACTGCACAAAAGATCACCTGAAAAACTTGCTGATCAAGTAGAGTTTATTAACTTACTGCAGTAAAAAAGAACACAACACTGACATAGTTTTCAAAGTGTTTTAGAAGGTAGAAAGCAAGGAAGGATATTTATGGAGTTTTAGAAATGGGGCTGGGAGAAATGGGGCATTTTAAGGTGAGTCATACAAGGCAGGAAACAGTTAAATGATACATTACTGTGGTTTAGCTTTCTTAGTTACTACTTGGCTTGCTTTCTGTCAGTTGCTAAGTCATATATTTTGCCCATTTTTCTATTAAGTCTATTTTTCTATTTTCATTTTATTTCGATCTTGTTTTATGAAAACCAATTATTTTCTTATTATGTGTATTGCAATATCCTATCTCAATTTTTACCTTGTCTTCTTTTCTCTGTTTTATATATTTAGATTCCTATAAAGTTTTTTAATGTAGCAAATCATCAATATGTTCATTGTAGTTTATGTATTTTGTCCCATTCAAGAAATATTTCCTTGTAAGGAAGTTAGAAGGAAATCCTCCTGTGTTATTTCTTTCTCCTAGTTTTACAGGTTGGCATTAAACATTTGAGCTTTAATTTACTAGGAATTGATTTTTGTGCTTGGTATATAGCAGGAACTGATTTCATTTTTTACCATGTCTTCTCAGCATAACAGAGAATATCTTTTCTAACTTTCTTCCATATATCATGCTTTCATATACGTGTTGGACTACTCCAGGATCTAATTGTTCATGCTATTTCCTATGTAATATATACATAGAAAAGCTGCAGAAAGAGTGAGTATCATGATCATGCTGGGTTAGACTCCCTGTGGATATAGGGAACCACACTGGCCATCTTCTATCGCCATCCATCGCTAAGGTTCAGGTGGGAGAGATAATAAATGGAAAATAGCAGGACTCTAGACTCCTGCCTGCAGAGAGAGACTCAGGAATGAATTGAATAGAACCACTGAGCTCAGAGATGGCAAATGAATCTAGTAAACCTGGAATTAAAAAACCACAGTTCGAGAGCCAGTCTCTCAGCTTCTCAACGTATTAGCCTTGTTTTGAGTGTTATCATAGTGAGACGGAGCCTTTGAATTACATCTCTGAAATTCGGGAGGTGGCGCTTCAGCACAACCAGCTGTCTGAACAGGAAACCACTGCAGGTAACAGAGTCTAGGAGATACCGCCTAACAACTGGCCCCTCAGCATGGAGACCCTTTTCTAAGGATGTGGTGAACTATCGGATGAGTTTGTTCATCTATCTATGAGGGGAATCAAGAATGAGTAAGTATCTCTTCTTCCTCCTGACAGAACAGTTTTTAGTTTGAGCACCAATCTAACCTCCAGGCAGAAGAATAGAAAAATCTCTTAGAATTTGATTGCTGCCTCTGTTAGGTAAGCTGGGACACGGCAGCAGCTCCAACTCCTGGCTCCTGTGAGGCACTGTGCATCCAGTCCCCATTACTGCAGAGCTCTGTATCTCATCCTGCCCCAAGGCTGAAGGCTAGCACCCCAGGTGGCTTCCCACACTTGGGGTGATTTAGCTCATTCCACTTGGATTCTGCCTGAATAATTTCCTGCCATAAGTTCCTATTTATTTCAGAACTTACTCCTTTCCTATAAGAGTCAATCCTTTTAAGAAGGTGGCCCAGAGTCATCTGTTTTAGTGCACTGTTAACACCAGTTTCAACAGGTCTATCCTCTTGCTAGTCCCCTCTCTGCTTTCCCTTTGGTCTGGAGGCCTCAATCCTATTACTGATGAGCACATATGCTGATCACTGGGCTTCTCTGTACAACACTTAGTGAGGCTGCCAATGAGTTAGAAGACTGCCATGTTTCTTCTTGATAATTATTACATTAATATGATAGATAAGACTAGTGAGTCCAAGAAGGTTTACCGATTTACCTAAGATTACAAGTAGTAAACTTATTGAATGCAGAGGCAGGATTTGAACCCAGATGCTGTGTGTTCCTCCCATTGTGCCTTTTCACCTAGCATGCCATGCACTTAAATTCTCATTTCCATGTTCAGTCTGCTAGCTGGGTCATCTTACTGCATTATTTCAGATGCCTCAGCACAGTGTGTAGCTAAATATTGACAAATCTCTCAGCCAGCCCCATTCTATGTCCCTTGTGCCCTGTCCAGAGTTGGGAGGGGAGGTGTCCTTCACCTTCTCCTACTCTGTCTTATTGATAAATCCTCAAATATTACAAATGATGGGAAATCAACAGTTTTCTCTATTTTACAACATTTGTTTAAATTTCTTCTATTTGCAGTCTATAAAAGCTACTGATTCAGGGATGCCATCATTCTTATTTGAGAGAATACTTAACTATAGAAAATGTTTTATAACTACATTATTATATTTATTTTCTCTCTACTACTTAAGTTGGAAATTGTTTTCCATTAGCTTTAATTTCTAAAATGTGTCTTGAAAAGTCAGAAAAATGTCTGGAGAGCTCAGCTGACATGCCCTGGCATCAAGACTCAGGGAAGGTTATGCTTCCTCAGCTAAGCAGATGCGCAAGTCATTTAAAGACTTATTTTAAAGTTCAAAAATGGAATTATTACTGCACAGGTAATCAACATGGTACTTAAAGGGTACAATAGGAAACCAATGACTGATACTTTATATGAACAAATACCTTTTTATGGTCTATTGACAATTCTGTGCGTGAAGTAGCAGTTATTCGCATTACCTTCTAAATGGAGCATTGTTCAGACGCACTGGGCTGTAATAATATGCCTCACATTACCAGTGGAATAAAGTGATAAAGGAATTGAACCATTTTGGAATGATAGCTGGAGAGATGCTATGGGATCGATGAGTTGGCTGCGTAAGAGAGACGGGCAGCGAGTAAAGAGAGCTCCACCCCTTCTGATTGCTGACTAGGGCACATAAGCAGGGCTGGTATTTTAATTGGGTAAAATAATAAGTCACAACACCAGAAGGGGGCGTAGTTTTTCTTGGTCTCTCCTGATATGAGCAGAGATACATTGGGGTTTACTGGACCAGAGAACCCAGTTGGCATGGGCTACTTGGGACCATAAGACCCTAGCAAGCTGGGCAGGGTCCCAGGAAGCCCTCCAGGCAGGCAGGAAGCCCTGTGACCATCGGCACTGAGGCAAACATCTGTGCTTTGGCTACCGGTGCAGCAGGAGTAATAAGAGGACGGCTTTGCAAGCCGCAGGGACGCAGCATTCTCAGGAAACAGGATGGATACCAGGATTACAGCTGTGCTCATGATTTGAGATCACACCTGCTTGGTGGGGATTGGGTCTCTTATACGGGTTCACTCTTATTTCAAGAACTGACCAGAATGAGTCCTTAAGTAACAGAGACTATTTATTTGCCAGAGCCTTCTGCAGATGATGAATCATAAACTCAATAGCTCTTTATCCATGGTGATTCTTCCTGTTCACCTCTTATTTGCCAGTTATATCTTATTCACTTTTGTTCTTCCCACAGTATGTAGCTATATGCCTGCCTATTGTGACTTCTTAGTGAATGTATGATAATGCTCTCCTTTTGAAACCAGCCCATAAGATGGGGGGAAATATTGTTTTAGTTGCGCATAACAGATCTTCTTAGAGAGAATGATAACTATTAGGTCATGGTCTGTTGGTAGATTTGAAGGAAGAAAGTAAGACTCCTTAGTCATGGACATAGTGAAAAGCATAAAATGAAGACCTGTGATGCTCAAGCAATTCCTAGGCACTGGGTGCTAACTGACAGCCCGAGAGGACAGGAAAGGGGTTGAGGAGAGGTAGGGAACTGAGAAGCAAAGGGGAAGTAAAATCAACCAATGAGATTGTTCCCGTGGTGGACAACAGGACATTCAATACTTGGTCCTGAGATGCTCATGCTATTGGGAATCTCATGATTCTCTGAACTCTCCGGTTTGTGTTGTGATATTTTGGGCATGATGGAATTTCCGCAGTGCCCAAGAGGCAGTGCAGGAAAAGAAACTTACATTTAGGGTTCGTACTTGGGACATGAGTATGAACTCTAAATGTAACTAACTTAGAGGAGGAGGATCAGGAGTCTCAGATTGACCAGGTTAAATCCTCTGTTCTGACTGTTCACTCGAGGGAAGTTCTTGGAGAGACTGGAAGGGACTTCGGCCTCCTTCGCTGGAGGGGAGACAGAAATCAATCTGTTTAATGTAAATTTAAGGAATCTGTTAATTTTACAAGACTTCCCTGTTCTAGACCATAAGGGCAAACAATTCTCTAATTCTCTACACAGCTCACCTTTCCACTTTGTTATTCAGTATGGATCTGGCATTAATATGTATGTATATATATATATATCTGGATCTTTAAAAGCTTCTGATTACTGCCCTAACCGGTTTGGCTCAGTGGATAGAGCATCGGCCTGCGGACTCAAGGGGCACAGGTTCAATTCCGGTCAAGGGCATGTACCTTGGTTGCAGGCACATCCCCAGTAGGGGGCGTGCAAGAGGCAGCTGATAGATGTTTCTCTCTCATCAATGTTTCTAACTCTCTATCCCTCTCCCCTCCTCTCTGTAAAAAATCAATAAAATATATTTAAAAAACTTCTGATTACTACAAAGATACATTTATAATCCTTCAAAGTGATGAACTTCTTAAATTAGCATTCTACACTGGACTTTCATATTACAAAAGTACTTGTTTGTTTTTATTGTTAATCCTCACCAGAGGATATTTTTCTCCATCACTTTTTAGAGAGTGTGGAAGGGAACGGAGGGAGAGAGAGAGAAACATTGATGTGAGAGAGACACATTTACTGGTTGCCTCCCCCATGTGCCCCAACCCAGAATTGACCAGGAATTGAACTGAGATCCTTCAGTGCGTGGGACATGCTCCAAGCACTGAACCACACCGGCCAGGGCTAAAAGTCTATTTTTAAGACTCCAGGGGTGGGGAGCTAGAATTTCAACATCCAAGATTTAAAGTGGACAAACAGAACTCTGCCCATTGTCCTCGTCACGAAAGCTTATAATACAGCTCCCCTAAGTATTGTCATTCAATGTTGAGAAAACCTCCCTTCTGAATGATTCTTATATAACACCAGCATACCTCCAATTGTCCTCAAATTATTTTACTAATTTTAGTAACAAACCTGTAAGTACTTTTGTTTTTCCCACATACACGAATGAGAAAATTGATGGTCATCGATTGATGCTTATGGAGTTTAAACTTCTATGTGGTGGAACCAGCACCAAACTCACACCTGCCCCAGAGACCTAAGAATAGGAGTGACCGGTAAGTGAGGGGGGAGTCCAGCCTGTGCCCCAAATTCTTTC
>NW_006283588.1:2787910-2790890 GCF_000327345.1 Myotis davidii
CTCATCATACTTCTATGGTGTTAGGGTGCCTCTTAAATCCAATTAAAACCTCCTAAATTGGAGTTTCTGTTCTTCCAGCAAACTGTTGATTTCATCCTTCTGTGGCACTGACATAAAAATCCCCTCGGGGCCAAACCACGTTCTTTCTCTTTGGGTCATAACCGCTTCCCAGGAAGGGCCCAGGATCCCCTTATTTCTTCCCGGTTTCCTGCTTGTCAGTAACACTCCGCAGCCTGACCGACCGGGATGGTGCTGTGGCAGGTATGGCTGACGGGCTGCACCAGCAAGGGGTTTGCATCAAGGTCCTGGCTGGCATGCTCCAGGACCAGCTGGTGTTACCGAACAGGTGTTACCTAACAGGTGTTACCTAACAGCGTCTAAATGAAACCCCAGGCCTTCTGGGAAGTGAGAGGGGAGAGGAAAACAAAACAAAACTCAGTGGAGACAGGAGAGCATTGATGGAGGGAGAGAGAGGCACCCGGTAAAGGACTGGAGCTTTGGGAGGCGGAGGGAAGCCGATTCCCCTGGGCCGCCTCTGCTTCCTGACCTGAGATTCCCGCAGCGGCTCCACTTAGGATCCGTCTGTGAACATTCCTGGTTCCCTCCGCCTCTCTCCTTCCTCTGAACGCCCAGGGAGGCCGAGTGCTGCTGTCCGCACTGGGCAAGCCACGTGCCCCGGGCAGCCTTGGGAGTGTCCCCCTTACTGTTTCTTTATGTTTTTTGGGTTTTGGGTTTTGTATGTTTTTTTTTTTTTTTGCTTACAAGGTAATCATCTCCTCACGGACTTAGACTACCCAGAGTCACACAGCATGCTCCCTGCCTAAGGACCCGGGTCAATGGAAAGTTCTGGACACACAGTTACCTTCCCGGCGTAATTTAGAGAGCACCATCCCATTTTTAGCCCCAATAAAACTCTAACGTGTGAGGGCCTCAAAGTCACATCAAAATGAAAAGAACACGGCCTGGAAAACAAGAGTAACTTCAGCGTAATTCGGTGTCTTTACTTGCACTGACACTGCCCAGTGTGGGGGCGGCTGGTAAACATTACGGGTACGAGAAAACGAATGGACTTCTGTTTGGTTCTTGGCGTTCACCTCTGGTCCTCGCCATCACGCCTGGGTTACTGAGTCACGCTCCCGTGTTGTTTGCTAGGGTTTGAGGGCCTCCCATGGCTGTCTGATCAATATTAGCCTTTATGTGAAATGACGCTGCTCTCCTGTCCGTGGAGAAGATACTTAGGAAATAAGAATGAGCCCTAACCGCTTTGGCTCAGTGGACAGCCTGCGGAGGAAAGGGTCCCAGCTTTGATTCAGGCCAAGGGCATGTACCTTGGTTGCAGGCACATCCCCAGTAGGGGGTGTGCGGGAGGCAGCTGATGCTTCTAACTCTCTATCCCTCTCCCTTCCTCTCTGTAAAAAAAAAACAAAACAAAACAAAACAACAAAAAAAAAAAAACAAAAAAACACCAATATATTTTAAAAAAGGAAATAAGAATGAATTACTTGTGGTTTTTTTTGTGTGTGTGTGTATTTTTGTCTGTAGGAAAAGCATAATCCACAGACAGATTAGCTGATAACATTGTGATTCTATTTGAAAATGAAAAATAGAGCAGACGTGTCCTAGCAGTCTGTTGTCTCTACGTAAACATAAGTCAAGTATACAGGCGGTGATCTTCAGTTATCATTTGAGTACACAGCCACCGGTTGGAACCAGTTAAACGACAAACTGGTTCTTTTAAATGCCTTGATTCCTTACTACCTGTGATACAAAATAAAACTCTGCTCTGAGTAGGAAGTCAACTTTAGAATTTGAATTATTAACATGGAAAGAATTGTCTAACCCTACTACAATCCCAAGTCACTTTCCCCCAATTAATTTGCTACCTCACTTCTTCAGTATAGATGTTTAAAAATATCACAAACTGGCCTACCTTTTAATGCAGAACTGGTGACGCATGGTGAAGTGACAGTTAGCAAATTGGTTATTCCTTGAATCCCCTTTCTTCCATTTTCCAGTTCTTCTTTTTTCCTCTCCTCCCTCCTCCCACCTTCCTCCTCTCCCGTCTCCCTTCTCTCCCCCTTCCTGTTTTTTTTTTTTATTTTTTATTTTTAATCTGAGCTCTCTCAGGTTATTCCTTTTCACCCTCTGATCACCCTGGCAGCTGACCTGGATATCAGACAAATTGGTTCTCTGAAAGCCAGCTTGCCTTCCCTTATAAGCCCTAATTCAGAATAGTAGCTGTTTTCACTTTATTCGTCGAACCTTTAGAACAGGACTGTTTTATGAATCTAACAAAAGAAAATAGAAGAATAATTTATGTCATTAACTGCATCAGTCTTTTTAGGGAATTATGGTAAGTATGAAGCATCAAAGACTTTTCTGAAAGTAATTGGAATGTTTCACAGGTTTGATTGAACTTACTTGGCCCTAGGGAGATTCTTAATGGGTGATTAACAAATGTATTTCAGTCTGTTTTTTCCTCCCATTACCTAAAATTACTCTAGCTAGGAGGGTAATAGAGTTTTTCATTCAGGGAACTTCAAAGAGCTTTAAGGGTCACATTCAATTCTAGAGTTATTAACAATAATATAGTATCTTTCCTTTTTAAAAATCACTTGTGTACTTGACATTTTTGTAGAAAAACCTACAGTAGAAGAGTTGGAGACTTGATGTAATTCTAAAAACCTGGGCCCTGTGTTGCAACCTCAGAAAGCACAGTTAAACAGCCAAAATAATTAAAAATAATCTCATTTCTTTATAAACCAGAAGATTCTCAATATCAGGCTCATGCAGTTAGTGGATGCCCCACGTTCTCTTGTCCACTTTGCTGTCTAAGGCCCCTCATGTCTCCTGGTGCAGAGCGGCGCTTCCTTTATTCCCTTCAACACGTCAGGTCTTGTGCAATTGTGCATCTTGGTTGCTGACTAAGCAGTCTAAGAAATGTTCGCTGGTTTTATGCCTGCTGCTGGGTCGTCTGAGT
>NW_006283588.1:2790947-2801114 GCF_000327345.1 Myotis davidii
CAAGGGGGATGGACATGAACGTGGAGACGGCCGGGACAAAATGGAAGCCATGAGGATGCGCTGGGACCTGCATTAGTTTCTCACTGCCTCCAGCTTTGCTGGTTCCGGTGGCCGCAGGAGAAGGCAGCGAATTCACCAGGGAGCTAAAGATGCACCTGGCCTAGGAGTATGGGACACGGAAGGAGGCACCTGGGGGACTTGGGGAGCTACAGGCACTTCTGTCCGGTAAACCAGGTCAGCCAGCAGCGCAGGGACAACCTGTGTGTGCTCTGGATGCTCTGCGGCCTGTGCCCGACATTCTGAGCGTAAAGGTACCGATGGCTGCGGCTACACACGGTTTCTCAATCCTACGCAACATGTCTTCCGTGGTCCATGACAGCAAGAATAATGCAGGAAAGGGAATGTTGGAAAATGTAGCTCTAGCATAGCTAAGTGGATGCAATATAAACCCAGCATAGTGGTGGGAGGCAGGGACTTTATGGAAAGACACAGGATAGTTGACACTTCTTTCTGCCCTTAAGACATGAGCATGCCGTTGTTTTAGATGGAGTAAGGAGATGCATTTACATTTTAAACACAGTGTATTAGAATTGCAACAGGTAATTATTCAACTTAAGTTAAATGCATAACAAAGTTAAAAACGACACTTTTGATCCATCAGTTATTTACACACAATCTGGCAAAGGTGGGCCTGTGCCTTCTCTTCCAAGTCCTGCTTTCAACTAACTTTATGATTCAGTAAAAACTGTCAATACAGCCGGCCCACGTGGCTCAGTGGTTGAGTGTCGACCTATGAATCATGGGGTCACAGTTTGATTCCAGGTCAGGACACACGCCAGGGTTGAGGGGGCCAACCCCAGTCGAGGGTGTGCAGGAGGCAGCCGATCAATGTTTCTCTCACATCATTGATGTTTGTTTCTCTTTCCTTCTCCCTTCCTCCCTGAAATTAATAAAAATATACTTAAAAAAAAAAACTGTCAATACATTACCATATAAAACAACCACGTTATTGTTAACTAGAGGCCCAGTGCACAAAAATTGTGCATTCAGGGTGGGGGGTGGGTCCCTCAGCCTGGAGCCCTTGGGGGATGCCTGACTCATGGCTTAAGCCCACTCCCTGTGGGGGGTGGGAGTAGCTGCAGTCAGCCATCCTTAGTGCTGCCACCAGGGGGCAACTCCTGCATTGAGCATCTGCCCCCTGGTGGTCAGTACACGTCACAGGGACTAGCCATTCTGCTGTTTGGTCAATTTGCATATTACCCTTTTATCATATAGGATAACTATGCTATTAACCATGTCATTTCTCATGTTAATACATGAGCTTGTAAAACCTTCTGATAAAAATTGTACATGACCGAAACTTACCGTTTACAGCCAAGTTATTGCTCATCTGACATCATGACAGCTGGATAAAATTCATTTTTAAAAAATATGCAGGAATTAAAGCTTTTGCAAAGTTGGCACCAAAGAAGTTTTCTCAACCTTCTCATTATTCAGAAAGGAATTCAATTAAAATCAACTAAATAGATTTCAAAGAAGACAAAAAAAATGACAAAAATTGCAATCTCATGGTGAAGATATAAATTGGAACCATTAATGGAAATTGCTTCCATATTACTGACATTTGTAATCTAGAAGCCTTAAACTTCAGTATATTCAATTCAATGTATAAATCATAAAATTCCATTTGACAACTTAGATGTTAAAATGGTTCAAAAACAAACATATAGTAAGTATGAAGGTTGTTAATATGCTTATCCAGTGACTTTTAAATATTCCTTATTTGGGGGCAATATTCTTAATCTCTTAAATATTCATTAAACTGATTTTAATGGATAAAAGTAATAAAAATCATTTTGCAGCGATTACATAAATGTGAGTGAAATATAATCCTATATAATAAAGAGGTAATATACAAATTGACCCTCACACAGTAACACCGTCACAAGATGAATGTGCGCACAGCGGGGGTGGGGGCAGCAGCCGCTCCACAGGGCTTCTGCCAGGGTTCCTGCAGCCCTGTGGGGAGGCGATGGTCCCGGGGACCACTTCACACGGCTTATGCCAGGGTTTCCTTAGCCCTGCATGTGCGCTGCAGGGGTGGGGCCCGGCGGCCGCTCCACTTGGCCCGGAGTGGGGCATCAGGGTGGCACTCCAGGACTTGGGGATGTCCCCTGGTGTGCCGGCCATGTGGGGTGGGACTCTGGGGCTTGGGGTGGTCCCAAGGTGCAGGAGGTGGGAGGGGGGAGGGGTCCTGGGTCTTGCACGATTTCATGGAACGGGTCACTAGTATGTTATAAAACGCAAGTGACTCCAGCGTCTTCGGCATGCGTACAGGCTCTCACACCCCACTGTTTGATTTTACAGTCCTCGATAGATGATTCTCTCCCAAAGCAAAATACTTCATTCAGCCATATTGGACCCGTACCTACAGAAATCAGATACAATTGCATTATTAGGAAGTATAATTTAGTTTTTATATTTGAGTGGAACAAAGCCATTTATTTACTCACTAATTTAACAGAATATGTTGATCATTGTCTATATACAAGTTCTGTGCTCTTTATTAGGTTTCAAAAATCAATCCCCAGCCCCAGGAAACTTTATATTTTGTCGATGTGTAAAATACTGAAATCCAAAGTGTAAGAGCTGTAACAAAGGTGCACAGTTCTACAAAATTACAGATTAAAAATGGTTGGTTTCCTCTAAGCATTTAGCAGATTATTTTTATTTTTAAAAATAAGAAAAGAAATAAGATTCAGCAGTAATGGATATAGGCAATGACCTGATGATTCAATTTATGGATATGGGGTAGACCTGGATCATAAGGTATCCTGGAGTTCTTAGCCTCTAGTATTTTAATTAACATGGGCCCGGTTTCCCAAATATATTATCTATTTTTAATTAACCTAAAACCACTACTACCAGTGAAGGTCTTACAAACTGTCCTGTAAGAAGATCGTCAATTATTTTTTTTAATTAAGATATTATATATGTGTCCTTATTTGTCCCTTGTCCCCCCAAACCCCCACTCATGCCCTTACTCCCCTGGTGTCTGTGTCCATTGGTTAGGCTTATATACATGCATACAAGTCCTTTGGTTGATCTCTCCCCCTTACCCCCACCCTCCCCCACCTTCCCTCTGAGGTTTGACGGTCTGATCCATGCTTCTCTGTCTCTGGTTCTGTTTTTGTTCATTAGTTCATCTTGTTCATTTTAATCCACAAATGCGTGAGATCATGTGATATTTATCCTTCTCTGACTGACTTATTTTGCTTAGCATAATGCTCTCCAGGTCCATCCATGCTGTTTCAGATGGTAGGAGTTCCTTCCTTTTTACAGCAGGGTAGTATTCCATTGTGTAGATGTACCACAGTTTTTTAATCCACTCATCTGCTGATGGGCACTTAGCTATTGTAAATTGTGCTGCTATGATCATAGGGGTGTGTAGGGAGCGACTATAGAGTTAAGCCTCGGACTGACCTGTTGGCAAAGCCACAAACAAGTCCCAGCTTAGAGGACACAGCCATCTTAGCATAATTAGGCTTGACCTTATGAAGCTCCCAGATCCTATCTGGGTAGCTAATGGCTGTGGGAGGTGCTGCAAGTGCTGCCAAAACAAGTGAAACTCATAAGAACATTGTAACTATGGTGACCACTACCTTGTTTACCTCTGGCTATAAAATAAAGGCTCAGCTTGCTGTCTGGGTCTCTCTCTGTGGCCTCAGCCAGGCATAGGAAGATCCACTAGACCCAGCTTATTCTCTTTGTCTTTTCTTTAATCCTTCAATGCCCCTCCTCAGGCCCACTGACCCCTTGGCTGTGCTGGCCTGGCACAGGGGTGCATATATCCTTTCTGATTGGTGTTTCTAGTTTCTTGGGATATAGTCCTAGAAGTGGGATCACTGGGTCAAATGGAAGTCCCATTTTTAGTTTTTTGAGGAAACTCCATACTGTCCTCCACAGGTCTGCATTCTTTGCAAGGGCAGGCAAATACTGTAACAAGAAAATGGCAAAGCTCACACCCTTTTCCGATTCTTCCTCAAACACATTAGAAGGAAAAACAATGGCTGTCAGCAGTAGGCTGCCTTGAAGATATTCATCTAAATAAACAAACTAAACTGCCACTTTTAAGATAAGGATGTTATTTTAATCATGAATAAGAAAACAACTGCTTTTTTTTTGGAAGGAATTCATTGCCAGAAAAGATAACTTTAAAAAAGGTTTGGCAATGTCTTTAGAATATTTTCTAAAAATTTTCCTAAGTGTTCCATTTATTAAAGTTCTCCTTTCTTTTACGCTTACGACAGCTAGAAATAGAACCTTTGAAAACTTCTAAATGAATGATTTCATTGGGTTGTGTTAAACATACTAGTACATAAGTCAAACCCCCTAATGAATTTTCAAGAACGTTTCATGCCACCAGGAAATTGTTGATTTAGCATCTAAATTTCAGCAAACACATTTGCAAACTGGTGGAGGGCTTTTTCATTTGGATCAATATGTTAAAAGGCCCTCTTTCTGTCACAAGAGGTATATGAAACATACTTAGAAATACTAAATTCAACTTACAAACAGATTTTTGGGTCACTGTAAAACAGAGTTAAATAAAACCTTGTTTGCCGAAACCAGTTTGGCTCAGTGGATAGAGCGTCGGCCTGCGGACTGAAAGGTCCCGGGTTCGATTCCGGCCAAGGGCATGTGCCTGGGTTGCGGGCACATCCCCAGTGGGAGATGTGCAGGAGGCAGCTGGTCGATGTTTCTCTCTCATCGATGTTTCTAGCTCTCTATCTCTCTCCCTTCCTCTCTAAAAAAATCAATAAAATATATTTAAAAAAAAACAAAAACCTTGTTTTTCAGAGGCATATGTAAAGCACATACAATGACATCGCTCTTCCTGATTTTTCAAATATTCTGTTAGCTTCATAAATTAACAACATCTGCATGATTATTTATGTATAAATATATAGTCATATGTATGTATAATATAAGAATAAATTAGCAGATATTGGGAATTTTGTAATTACAATGTAGATAAAATTTGACCCAATCTTAAAAAGTGGATAGAGGCTTCCATGCATAAAATAGAAGTCATTCCATATAGTGACGGCAGCATGAACATGCTGGAGGTATTAGGATAGTGAATAGTCTCCTGGCATCCAAACACAAAGTATATTAATGAGGAAGAAGGAAGGCTGATAGGAAGCTGGGACCACACTCTAAAATATTTTGAATTTTATATTGTGAGTCACAACAAGAAATGACATAATCAGAAGTACATTTTAGAATCGTGTCTAGTAGAAATGTGAAAGTTAAATTGAAGAGTCTGTAAGTTAATAGGATGTTGATGTAGACATTTTCTGTGATGACTCATGTTTTTATTTACTTTTTGAATTAGACAAGAAATTTTGATTTCCACATGGAAAATAAATTGGTGCAATCACTTAAGTTTTGTATAATTTGTGCCTTCACTAGAAAGATCCAAATATAAGACAAATTTATATTTTGGTTTACATTACCAAGGTAACTAGGAACATTGTATTTTTCATTTAATATAACAGAAATTAAATCATTAGGATTCAAACAATCTATTGGAAAAGCCAAAGCTACCCTGGACTGATCAGTTGTAAGATGAGGAACTGGAGAGCTCAAGTGAGCTTGAAATGTTCATACTAGGATTGTCTGCTTTTAGAAACCACAGTAGCGGAATCCATGAATGTTAGAGTACCATTCAGGAGTCATAATAATGAATATCTCAGCCCACTCTTTGAAGAATTTACAATGTAGGCAGAAACAAAGTACTTTTGATCTGTTATCTCATTGAATCCTCAAATAACCTTAAATGTTAAGTGCTTCTATATGCCATTTTACTGTAAAGTAAAAATCGGAGACAATAAGTAACGTTGCTCAAGGTCACATAGCTAATGCATGGTGGCGCATTCCCTTGCATCCTCCTAAGCCAGGCTTTAATCAGAGATTCACTGCAATGCCCTGCATTATTCAGTTGGGTTGTTCAGCAGATGTTTTGGGCGTCTACATGAGTGAACAAAATCAAAATCCATTTTCTCTTGCACTGACTTCCCAGGGAGGACCTCTGCTTTAGACAAATGGAACTCACATACGTAATCAGCAGTAGGGCTGACACTTGCATCTAGAACTCCTAACTCAGACCCCACTATTGTGAAAAGCAGATTGTGCTACCGGTAACTTTGGTCTTTTCTATGTAGGAAATGATTCAGACACAGTGAACATACTGAGTCTTTTCACATATGATTTTAAAATTTGCTCTTCTAATAATCTTGTAGAATAATGGCAATTATCTCCATTTCATTGGTAGATAAACTGAGACTCAGAAAGAACGTATGGCTTTCTCACAGAGAACAGAGCCAGCAACAGAACATAAGGCCCTTTACAGCTTGGAGATATTTATTGACTACATAGGAGCCCAAATAGAGTTATAAAAGTAATGTTCAAAGATTTGTCATTTTATTTTTATGCTAATATAGTCAGGACTATTGAGCCTAAGGGAAAAATTTACTTAATGCACATTTCCCATATCCTTCCAAATTGGTTTCTGCATTAAAAATTAATGCTAAGGTGGCAAAAAAATTAATACAATTTTATCTTCATGTGAACCTCAAAGATAAAAAAGCAAATTTGTTTTTATTTCTTCAGGTAATAACTGTTACTCAAGGATTTTGTTGCTGCTGCTGTCATTTTTATTTTTTTTTACCTCCAAACTATCCTTTCTACTTAGTGGGAACTTATGCAAAATTGATGAGTATGTTTTAGATGTTTCCATTCTCTGATCCTATCTATCATCTATCTATCTATCTGTCTGCCTGTCATCTACCTAATCATCTACACAGCTTCAATTCCTTTAACATTTTAGGGCTGTGTCGGGACTAACCGACTTGGTGTTCCCAAAGCAGACATAATCAAGGCACTCTCCATGGCTTCTGGGGTTGATGAGCTTGGTTTGTGATGCTTGAGAGTATGTTTGACAGATTATACCATTTTCCCTTCATCTCTTCTTTTAAAAGAAAGCAGACAGTGTTGTTCTTTGAGGGACTCTGAGTTTCTTTAATCTAATCACCACTAACCCACAACTTTTATGGGGGAAAAGGGAATCAGATTTTATACATTAGCCAGACATATAGCAAAGTGATGAGATTTTTCAACTAGCTGCTGAATAGATCTCTGTGGAAGTAAAAATTCTCTGCATGAATGCGAATTAAATCCAGATACGGCTGAGTGACATGAATTTGTATCCCTTTTAAGCCTTCTAGTAGGGAAGTGCTTTGTCAACAGCCTCTCAAGAAAATCATTGTGTTTTCAGATCAAAGTTGAAATGGAATGGGAATCAGAATAGAGAATGGTGAAACAGACTAAAGTTCTGGATTCTAGCTTTGTGGTCCTAAAGAAGCCACTCATTATTATACATGCAAAATAAAGGGATATGGCTAATGTACCTCTAAAATTTCATTTACCTCTCAAAATCTATGATTTTAAGATTTTGAAGAAGCAAGCTCTGCCGACACGAAGTTCTTAAGCATAAAGAACTTAGAACATTCTGACTACTGCAGAGACAGGTTATGATAATAATCTAGACCCCCCAAAAAAACCATCATAATAGCAGTATAAACTTGAGCAAATTTTGTGACAGCTGACAGATTTATTTATTTTCTCTGTGAAAAATCTGGGCTATAATATCTATTCTTCTCAGGCACAATGTGCACTAAATGAGATCATGTAATCAGCACTTGCTAAACAATCTTATTCCTACTTCATCCTGTCTTTGTTAACCATAGTAACAAAATAGATGTGCTAAGAACTCTATAGGCTCCATATCAGGTTCCATAAGATCCAACATGTAAACTTCTTTTAAAGCTGTCACTATGCAAGATACAGTAGGCAAGAATTTGAGCTCCTATCCATTGAGATATTTATCTTTGAGATTATTTTTACTCCTATTTATTGAAGCTTAGTTCAGAGCTATAGTTATATCTTTGATCTCCTTCAGTTTATTCTTGTATTTGTTTTAAATTCCACTTAGAAATTTGATTATGAAATGGGGGACGGGGTGATGAATAGAAGATGACATTTATCTTAGAATTGTCTTTTGTTTCTGCTCTCAAGTTTGGGGCTTCAGCACAAACTTCTGTAAAACCGGAGGAGAAGAGGAGATAGCTGGCTGCTCCAGGCCCAGTTTATGCTTCCCGCATTAGCATATGGGCTCAGACAGGCTGGAACACATTCCCAGAGTACCGCCATTGACAAAGCTCATCCAGGCTGCTGCAGGGAGGCCACTGGGACAAGGGATTGGAGAGCCTGCACAGGGAGTGAGTGACTCACTCCCCCTTCCCTGACCCCATGCAGTGACAGGCAAAATGCTTCTCAGAGCTTCCTTAAGTTAGCCTTTTGGTCTATGGGGGGCGGGGGGGAACATTTCACTTTAGCAAAAGACACATCCAAATGGAAGAACCTATTTAAAGGAGAATGCTTTAAGCTTTATTCCTATAAGTCATTTTCCTTGCAGCTGCAAAACTAATTCTTCTTAATGCTAACAAGGATTCTCTCTGGTAAGCCATGTTTGCCATTTCAAAACTGAGAGAAAGAGAGAGAGAGAGGGAGAGAGAGAGGGAGAGAGAGAGAGAGAGAAGGGAGAAATTGCATGGAGAAAATTGTATTCTTTCTTTAATGGGGAATTATACAAAGGAGATAAATGCAAATGTTTTTCCTTCCTGTTTGAATGTTGGTAATAATGTACTGGTATATATACATAGAGTATTAATCTAATTCTTCTTACTTTGCTAAGAAATGACAAATAATTAAAATTCTAATGCATCCTTTTCTCTCCCCAGCCCCTCCATTCATATTTCTGCTTTCTGTCTCTATGCTACATTCAAAATTGCTTTTTCTCCCCCTCGCCCCCCAGTTAAACTGTAAATTTAAGGTGGAGTGGAAAATTAAGGGCGAGTGTAAGCAGCTTTACATAAAAAGGTTGTTTGCTGTGTCTAATCCCAAATCAGCTTACAAAGTAAGCCTGTTTCTTAAAACATACAATGAAGCAGATCGTGAAATTTATTTCTCAGACTCTTGTTCTTCAGAACAAATAACCTGAGTTTTATTACCTCTCCCAGCTCATCTTGCTTTGCGATTTTAAATTTCTCATAATCAATCACTCCTCACTTGTTTGGTGCTGGATTCCACTCAGTGAGCAGAGACTAGAGCTGGGTCTCCTTGGGTGGCGCGGGGAGGTGATCTGGGTTCCTATCTAGTACACGCAGTCATGCTCCTCTCTGCTCAATGCAGAGAATGGAAACTAACCTATAATTATAGGATGGAAACTATATAGTTTCCAGAGGATGGAAACTAACCTATAATTATACAGTTGATGGTGCTCTCTGCCTCTATTGCGCAATGCCACCAGGCAGGCTTTGTACTGGACACTTTTTGTTGTTGTTAATCCTCACCTGAGGGTATTTTTCCATAGATTTTTAGAGAGAGTGGTAGGGAGGGGGAGAGACAGAGAGAAACATCGACTGGTTGCTTCCTGCACCCCGACCAGGGCTAGGGATTAAGTCTGCAACCGAGGTGTATGCCCTTGACTGGAACTGAACCCCGGACCCTTCAGTCCGCAGGGTCATGCTCTATCCACCGAGCAAAACCAGTTAGGGCTTGACACTTTCTATATGCCAGCTCTTTTAAGATTCAAAATAAACCTGGCTTGGTATTATTATTATTATTATTCCCATTTTATTGAAATAAGAGATTGAAATCTGAGACATAAGTATCAGCACTAAAGTTTCAACTCATATCTCCTTCGTTATCAAATGCCTGTTCTTTCTGATTCACTTCAGCAGGTGCTTAAAAATGTAAACAGAAAACAAAATTCTGGCATACTTTGCTGTTTTATCAATAAAACTCTAGTATAATGTATAGCATCACCGACTACCCTAAATGCACAGCCTCAGTAAAAATGAACATTCATCTTAGAGAAGTGGCCAGTTATCTGAAGAAAATTGCCTCCATGTAGCCAAAAATAATAATAATAATAATAATTTCACATGAGACTAAACTCTATTGTTTCATTACTTATTTAAATAGAAAACATTTTCTTGCCAGTATTCTATACTATTTTTTTTTTTTTGCCAGTGCATTAGA
>NW_006283588.1:2801176-2803839 GCF_000327345.1 Myotis davidii
TGGGGCAAAGAATATTCTACTTGTGAGACTAGGCCTTAAGGTGAATGCAATGTTGAAACAGTGGTGATTTTACCATCTGGGATAGAAGAAATTAATAAATTGTACCACCAGGCTTGTTCCTTAGAGATACAAAGCTAAATGCAGAGTTGTCAACTCTTTGGATAACATAAAGTGTAAGTCATCTTGATAAAAGCTATTTTAGAGTATTTTTCTCTTTTTGGATTGAGCTATTCAGCCAGTTCATATTGATTGAATTATCTAGACAATTGGCGAACTATATTTCATTTTTTCAACAAAGACACATCCTAAGAATTCAGATCATCATCACATGCTGGTGTTTTCAAAACTGCAGAGTTTTTAGCTATCACTTACGAGGAGGTGAGTAGTCAGCATAGATGACAGCTGTATGCCTTCTATTAGAAATGAGCTGTCCACTTTATAGATTCAAAGTCACCTTATTAATTCACTTGTCCTACTTTGTCAATCACTCTGTTTTCCTCTACGTTAGTACTCTGCAACTAACCAATTAAATCTAAATAAAATTTACATATTAAAGGTTGAGAGCACATGTCATTTTATTTTAATGTCCCTTTCTCTTCATTTCTACTTTCTAGGAAAGGCCATTTTAAAAAATCGTACACACAATTTTTCTTCCTATGCTGTAAGTTTCTATCTCTACTTGCTTCTACATATTAGAGAATGCCTATGGTTCATTAAAAAAACAAAAACAAAAACAACATTTTAAATATCTGTAATATTCTCAACAATAATGATATATTGTTTTAAACAAAGTACCTTGTCTGCCCAGCCTGTGTGGTTCGGTGGTTGAGCATTGACCTATGAACCAGGAGGTCAGGGTTAGGTTCCTGGTCAGGGCACATGCAATAGGGCACATGCCTTGGCTGCATCCACAGTAGGGGGCATGCAGGAGGCAGCCTATCACTGATTTTCTCTCATCATTGATGTGTCTATCTCTCCCTGCCCCTTCCTCTATGAAATCAATAAAATATATTTTTTTGAAAATTACCTTGTCCAAAACGAGCTCCCTTGTGCACATTTAGAACACCTCGGTATCCCAAACTCCTGCAGATGACCAGTCCACCGCGCAGTTCCCAGTGGTCGTCACAAACTGTGCCCCACTGGTCATCATGGAAAATCTCCACTCTGCCTTCATGAAGACCACTACCGCCGACCAGTCGTACTGTCTGAGGTGGAGCTGTAACAAAAGTCAGCAGGGGTTAGTTATATATTAACACCATTTCATATTGCTTTAAAAATCTGCCCTGACCAGTTTGGCTCAGTGGATAGAGAATCGGCCTACGGACTGAAAGGTCCCAGGTTTGGTTCCGGTCAAGGGCATGTACCTTGGTTGCGGGCACATCCCCAGTAGGGGGTGTGCAGGAGGCAACTGATCGATGTTTCTCTCTCATCGATGTTTCTAACTCTCTATCCCTCTCCCTTCCTCTCTGTAAAAAATCAATAAAATACATTTTTAAAAATCATTTTAGCACTTTTTTTTCAATAAGCTCAACTATTGGAATACATTTTAAACTTTCTAGCATCATCTACTTAAGAGTTTAGTTTACAAGCATGGCATTGGTCAAAGGTGAAGATTAAAATCTATTCTGTTTTAACATTTATGTAAGTTTTGTATATGAGAACACTTCAAAGATTATATCTCAATGATTTTAAAACTCAACAGCTATGAGTTGTTAAATGTTATATAGATTTTTCATACTATTTAGAAAATTTTATAACGAAATGATTTATTATTTTCTTGACACACTAACACACAAATTGGAAAACACAATCCAGTGACTTTCAATGATATAGGAGGTGGAGAAGATATTTTATAATATCAGAAACACAAAAATAGATGACCAAACATCCTATCTTCTAGTAAGAGGTAGAAGATAACTTGGATATTTCTTATTATAAGGCTACTGGATTTTGTCCCAGCATGTTTTTCTTTCTTTGAATGATACTAAGCAGGCAATTTTTGAAAGGAGACAATAAGCTTTCTGATCTCTTAAGGGTACTAATTCCATCATGAGGACCCTATCCTCATAATAGCATCTAAACCTAATTATCTCCTAAAAACTCCACCTCTAAATATCATCACAATGGTGTCTTTTTGGCTTCAACATAGGGAGAGGAGGATGAATGAACCTAATTCAGTCCATAGCAGTATGCATTAGATTCACAGATGGCTGGTCCCACAAGACTCAGGCGGTCTTGAGTGGGACAAGTTCCCAC
This sequence comes from Myotis davidii, assembly GCF_000327345.1. Classification (NCBI taxonomy): domain Eukaryota; kingdom Metazoa; phylum Chordata; class Mammalia; order Chiroptera; family Vespertilionidae; genus Myotis; species Myotis davidii. The sequence continues at coordinate 2,803,433 of NW_006283588.1, forward strand.
ATGATGCTGAAGCTGTTATTCCTGGGACCATACTTTGAGAACCACTAACCTACAAGATCACATTACATATTTAAATGAGGAGACATGTTAATCAGACACACCTGCTGATGCTTTTATAGAATCCTTTAGAATGTATATTTATTCCAAACTAGAGGCCCGGTGCACAAAAATTTGTGCACTGGAGTGGGGGTGGTCCCTCAGCTTGGCCTATGCCCTCTTGCAGTCTGGGACCCCTCAGAGGATGTCCACCTGCTGGCTTAGGCTCCCCAAGCTGGCAGTCAGACATCCCTCTGGCAGCCTGGCAGCCCTTGGGGAATGTCCACTTCCCAGCGGGGAACAGGCCTAAGCTGCAGTTGAACATCCTTAGCGCTGCTGAGGAGGCGGGAGGGGCTCCCACCACCACCGCC
>NW_006283588.1:2803857-2809031 GCF_000327345.1 Myotis davidii
ATGTTTTCATCAGCCTGGGTGAGGTTCTGATGGCTGTTTGCAGGCTGGTCACGGCCCTTAGCCACCCAAGCTCCCAGTGGAGGCTGGCTGGAAGCAGGTATCTGGGATTTATTTAGTTTCTATAATTGAAACTTTGTTGCCATGCAGAGGCCACAGCCAGCTCAGAGGTGGAGGGAAGCTTGGCTTCCTCCATCACCAGGGGCAACCCACTACTGCTTGCTCCAGCTCCGTGGCCACAGCCAGCTGAAAGCAGATATCTGGGCTTTATTTACCTTCTATAATTGAAACTTTGTTGCTTTGAGTGGAGCTCTGAGCCAACATGGCAGCTGGGAAGCTTGACTTCCTCCATCATTGGCACAACCAAGCCTCCTGCTTGCTCCAGCTCTGTGTCTGCCGGCCGCCATCTTGGTTGGGTTAATTTGCATATAGTTGCTCTGATTGGCTGGTGGGCATGGCTTAAGGCATAGCAAAGGTATGGTCAATTTGCATGTTTATCTTTTATTAGTGTAGATAGAATGGCTGCATATTTCTTCCAAATTCCCTATGCTTGTGTAATTTTGAAGGGGAGTAAGTCCTCTAATGAATATTTTTGGGCTAAATATGTTTGGGATGCCTATCTGTCAACTAAATATTTTTCAATTATAAATCAATTACAGAAGTGTTACCATATTTTGCCAATCCTTGATCATCTATGCACTAATACAGAGAAAAGTGGCAGGACAACAGGCTCTTTCAACTACTCTGCTTTGCTGATGGAGAAAAGTCCATTTTGTCATTCTGAACATCCACAATCAGCATTTTCTCTGTCAGACTGCAGGTCAGAATTTCCTTAGAATTTAGCCAGCTCATTATATGGATGTAAATAATGGCTATGGTTTCTTTGCTATCAAGCTAACATATTTAGTCAGACAGATTTTCTCCACTGGGGAATATTTACCTTGCACCTAAAGATTTCAGAAAAGAGTAATGTTTGTTTTTTTTCTGGGTAGCTGTCTTAATTCTCCTCTTAACTTTATCTATGTAGATTTTCTCCAGATTCAAATCAGGTAAACAGATAAACACATGTGTCCCTTTAATGACTCTTTGTGTTAGTCATTACTTGGTAATTGGCTAAAAACAGAAACACAGACCAAAGTGGAAATGATAATGTATGTAGGAACCACAGGATTTCCTATGATCCCAGGGGTAAGAATATATATGTAGGCATGTAGAACAGCTGGACTAACTCGACTCTGCTTAATAATCTCTCTCCAAGTTTTATACAAAAGCCTGTCTGTAAATTGCTTCATTCTTTTCTTTTGTTGCAATATAGATATCTCTGTTCCCCAGTCCACATGTTAAAATGTGTTTTAATAATGCCCAGGTTTCTATTTTACAGTCTCCTTCTCAGTGACAGTTCTAAATGCCCAGAGAAGTCCTCCTCTGATTTAGTTTGAGTAATATTGTCCATCTATAGTCTTAATAGCTTGGGCCAAAGACAGTGTCACTTGTATTTACATGGTATTTCTGGAGTGAGGGTCAGAGGCATTTCCTAGTTGAAGGGGAGTTTTGAGCAAAGACAATAAGTTCATTCCATAAAAGTCACTTTAATAATCTTTGTGTATTTATGCAATATTAATTATACTACCTGTTTAGCCCTGTGTTCTTTTTCATATCTGTGACTGTAGAGTGTAACTGAAATTAAAATCCAGGAGGCAGGTTACTGGACACTTGTTCTGACTCTGACATTGTTTGTTTATGGGCCTTATTGGAACACTTAACCTAAGACCAAATTTTTCAGCTGCTTAAAAGGGAAAATGATATTTGCTCTTAGTTAAATGTGTCTTCACATAATTCTTCTGTACCAGACATGTTAATGGGTTCCTGGAAAAATTTGAATAATATCCAAATCCTGCCTTCAAGATTCATGTATTTTTGAGATCATTAGGAAAGTTGGAAGAAATAGTGCATTCTTTAAAATGGTATACAAGTGCAAAGTTTTTATTTTTACAAGATTTGAAAATTTTGAGGTTATCATTTTCTGGTGAAAGCATTGGAGTAAATATGTTGTATGTGATATTAATCACCTTACTCATTAATTTTTTTTACTAATTCTCTGTTTAATGAGTATGCTCCTCAAAGAGGAGTTCTTAATCAACTAGGATAAGCTTCTGTAAAGAGACAAAACCTACCCCATGGTTTCAGATGTAAGTTTATTTGATCTTTGTTACTTACAAACATGATTATCTATTATTTTGAAGAAAGTCTTCTATACAGTGAAGAATAAATTATGGCCCATGGGCCAATTTCAGCCTGTTGTCTGCTATACTAATAAAATTTTATTGGAATGCACCATACCCATTTATATGTTGTTTAGGACTCCTTTCAGGCTAAAACAGCCCAGTTGAATAGCTGTGACAGAGACCTTCTGGCTTATTTGCTCTCTGGCCCTTTTCGGCCCTTTATAAAAAAGCTTGGCAACCCCTCTTATAGTTAAAAACACAATAGACAAAGATTTCAGTAGGGATACTCCTGCCAAGTGATCCCTGAAATAATAAACGTTATGATTCATCTCTGCTTTCCTCTCTAATATAACCCTTTGAGACCCTTTCAGCCCCTCACTTCTGCTTTTTTTATTTTATAATATAACTAGAGGCTTGGTGCACAAAATTCGTACAGGGGTAGGGTCCCTAGGCCTGGCTGGCGATCAGGGTTGATCAAGGCCTTCTGGTTGCCAACTGGGGCCTCCCTTCATTCCAAGCCACCCCCTGGTAGTCAGCACATGTCATAGCAAGTGATTGGTCTCCTGGTCGAACTCCCATGGGGACAGTTTGTGTATTAGGGATATATATATATATTTTTTTTTTCCAATTTGCCCAATAAGCCTTATTCTCCTTAATTTATGGAGCTTTGGTCCCTTTCTGGAATGTTCCCTCAATCCCCCCTCACCACCTCCCTGCACCTTCCCCTCCCACACACAAACCTCCCATTTCTACACTCTCAATTCTCCCCTCAACCCCCCAGTTTGGACAAGATTCCAACTTCCAATTCCCACAGCACAGCTGACCTATCAAAACACTGTAAACTAGTTTATTTTATACTAGACAGAAATCCTTGCCATTATCTTTTTAGCACCTGACAAAGTCTAGATTTTCACTTAGTAGTTAGTTGATAAAGAGTTATGATATGAATGGATGAATGAATGAATGGTGAGCTCTTCTTGATATGCAAACTGCATTAACTGAATGAATTAAATTGGTAAATGCTTAAAATGTCAAACAATAGAAGCAATAAAATTTAGTATTTTACAAGTCTCTAGAGGGAATATAGTCTCTATATGTAGAAGCAATAAGGGAAATTGTGAAGGAAAAGATTGATTTAACTGAATTAAACATGAGGTTTTTTTATGGAGAAAAACGACATGGCTGTCTACTGAAAGTCCCCAAGGCAGGAGGGTCTGGTGGGAAGGTCTGATCAAAAGCCTTACATATTCCAAAACCTGATTTTGTAGGGTTAGAGGATTTATCTCTCAGTGGCAGACTAATGTTAAACAGAATCTTGGGACTAAATGTCAATTCAATTTATAAAGAGAAATGTAATTGCCTCAAAAACTGAAATATTTGTATCTGCTTGACAAGGCCATTTTCTCCCCATGGGCAATCTTTATAGGAAGTCAAATTACAATAAGTGAATTCTTCATTTAATTAATATATTAATTTACAATGAGACATAGCAGTGAGATTTTGCCTCTGGGACTGGACAGCGAGCTCTTTGGTGAACACATTTTCCTTTATATATGTTAATACATCCAATCAAGTGAGGTGATTTGACATTTATCTCTGCTCTGATTCATTGCAATTTAACTTGTTAAAGGCAATCTTACTATTCCTACTTCCTAGTTCTGGAGGGAAGAATGTAGTATGATAATTTCTAAAGTCTGTATATAAAATAAAAATAATATATTTAAAAAACAATATATAAAATATTTATTTAAATAGTACATTCATATTTCTATGACCATATGATACCAAATAAAATATGTAATAGAGCAGATATTTTATAAAACGGTTTATAACTTAATCTGAGGAAATTACACCAAATATAATAAAAGTTAACAAGTTCAGAGGTTATTTTTATTTTATTATTGCAGATTTATTTTTAAAGGGGGAAGTAAAACAGAAATATATTAAATATCTCAAAAAAGGGAGACAGTTATACAGTAGATGGACAGTTTTTTAAACATTAAGCACAACTGTCAAAAAGATCATGTAGAATGGGGGAAAAGATGATAATATAACAATAAATGACTATATTAATATTTAAAATTTATTTCAATTATGCAAGATATCCTATCTAATAATAGAGAAACATGGTAATTAACCGTAACTTTGCTACCCTTCCCATTGGCTAATCAGCGAGATATGCAAACTAACTGCCGGCCAAGATGGCAGCCGGCAGCCAGGCAGCAAAAGTGAACAGGAAGCTTGCTGCTCCAGTGATGGAGGAAGCCAAGGTTCCCCGCCTGCCGCAGCCCAGCTCTGAGCTCCGGATGAAACAATGTTGTAATTATAGAACCTAAACAAACCCCAGGTGCCTGCTTTCAGTCAGTGCGGCCTCAGAGCTTAGAGCGGCCAGTGATGGCAACAGAGTTTCAATTATAGAATCTAAACAAACCCAGATACCTGCTTTCAGCCGGCAATGGCCTCAGAGATGGAGCCGGCTCTCAGCTCCAGTGACAGCTACAGAAGGTAAATAAATCCCAGAATAAAAAAAGAAAAGAAAAAGGAGAGGCTGAGAGCTTCAGTCGCCCACCAGCCTGAAAACAGCCCTCAGCCCCTCACCCAGACTGGCCAGGCACCCTAATGGGGACCCCTACCCTGAAGGGGGTGTGACCAGCTGCAAACAGCCATCATCCCCTCATCCAGGCTGGCCAGGTACCCAAGTGGGACCTCCACCCTGATCCGGGACACCCTTCAGGGCAAACCAGCCGGCCCCCACCCATGCATCAGGCCTCTATCCTATATAGTAAATGGGTAATATGCAAACTGACCCTAACAGCAGGAGTGGGAATGATGGATCACTATGACACACACTGACCACCAGGGGGCAGACGCTCAATGCAGGAGCTGTCCCCTGGTGATCAGTGTGCTCCCACAGGGGGAGCTCTGCTCAGCCACAAGCCAGGCTGATGGCTA
>NW_006283588.1:2809451-2855879 GCF_000327345.1 Myotis davidii
AGGGACACGCACCCCCCCCCCACCCAGTGCACGAATTTCGTGCACCGGGCCCCTAGTATAATTATATTATTTTAAAAACTAAGATTAATTTGATAACACAAGTAGTGACTGGATATTCATTAATGCTTACTATTATAACAGGTCTATGACTCAAAGCTGAAATTCTTAAAATTGAGGGGAAAGAACAATGCTAGAATGACAGATAATTCTATTTATGTAAGATAATGCACAACACAATACCATCTATTGTTTATGCATACATACATATGTAGTAAATGTATGAAAACCTGAATGGAAAGAAACATATGAACTCCAAGATAAGATTTTATCTTGGAAAAGCAAGGGAGGCAGGCATAACTAGAGCTTCAACTATGTGAGTTAAAATTATGTATCTTAAAAAAAAATACCTACAGTTTGCGTGGTAAAATTTCAGTATCCCTAAAACCCAGGTAAATAACTATTTATTAGCTATTTGTTATGAATGTTCCTCCTTCTTTCCTTTATGTGTGAAATATGTTTTATTTAAAGAAGACAATACATTCACAGTGATGTTGATAGATGTTGATAGAACCCTAAATAAATTATAAAGGTAGGTCTCTTCTTAAAAGTTAGGAAAAGGTTATTAGGGATCTGCTAACCTCTATTGGACAGACAACATTCTAAATTGAAAAGAGAAGTTGGTAAGAATGTGAATTCCGGGGCTTTTTGCATGTGTCTATCACTGCTGCTTGGGTGAAGAACTGAGGTTAAAAATGACTTGAGGAGGGGAATTCATTTTCAATTATGATATTGTTAACCTTGTGGTCCTTTTTATATCATTTATTTAAATTGGGATTTAGAGTTAAATATATTACAATGGTAATTATTATATTTGAGCTCCAAAAGCAACAGGCATTTAAAACAATGGTTGCAGGTTGACCTGGACCTCCTTGCAATATGGCAAGATTCCTCCAGGACGGGAACTGATTTTTCTTTTTAAGGTCATTATCTGAATGAGCTACTTAGCGGTGAAAGCCACAACCCAGGTATCAGAGGTCTGGAGAAACAAGTTACATTTCTCTGGAAAAGGAAACTAACAGATTTTGAATCTGACTCTGGATGTTAAGAGAGACAAACATTCTGGAAATCCCAGGACAGAATAAAGCGGAGAAACTAGGGCTGTGGTAACAAATGCTCGCAGTTGTGCGGCTTAAAACAACAGAAATGCATTCTCTCACAGCACTGGAGGCCAGAGTCTGAAATCATATCCTTCCTTGCCTTTTCCCAGCTCCTAGTGGCTTCTCGGTTTGCAATTGCAACTCTCCAATCTCGGCCTCTGTCTTCACAGGATCATCACTGTGTCCCTGTGTGTCCTCCTTTTATAAAGGTGTCAGTCATTAGACTTAGGGCCCACCCGAATCCAAATGACTTCATATTAACTTAACTGTATCTGCAAAACCCTCTTTCCAAAGAAGGTCACATTCTGAGGTTTTAGGTGCCCATGAGTTTTTAGAAGCATGAATACACCCACTGTCACATAGGTGGCAGAGATTTGAATGAGGATATATGGAGGAATATAAGTTTTCTATGTTTTCATCAAACTATTTTAGACAGGAAATCAGTCAAATTGCTTTAGAGCATAAGCCTGGTGCTCAAACACTTTCATTTCAATATTAAAGCACAAACTGACCCCTAAGAGCTGAGACTGCAGAATAGCTGGGTAGTACATATTTTGGTTACACTGCAAATTAGTTAGCAAAGTCAGCCATGATTATACTGAACACCCATAGTTCAACTGCTGAACAACTAAACGAAAGTTTGAGAATTTGTGGCTTCAAATTAAACTGTACTAAACTCATGACACCGAGTAAATCGAACTTAATCATGAATAAGAGTGTATTACTTCAATGTATGACAGTTCAAACATAGCAGAAGGCTGTTATTTTCAATATTAATTTGTCAGTTTTTGAACTGAATCATCAGATAGGACTTTAAAATATTACTAAAAAAGTGGTGAATATTTAAGATGAAAGAAGAACTTGGTGTTTAAGAAGACCTCTCTGGTTGGACAGATTCTCATAGGAATGTGATGTTGAAGAATAAGCTTATGTGTGGAAAACAAACAAAACTGAAAAATCGAGGGAGACCAGAAGAGCAGAGCATGGTCATTGGTGTAAGACGTTCTCCTCAGAGTGCCATGAGCTATAAGCTGCTCCTACCACTGGATTTTCAAAATGCCAATGAAATCAAAAGGTCTGCATTTCAAAAAGCGCATTGCTTTCTTCAAGGGATAGTGTTCATTTACTGGGATATTTGTCATAATTTTAAATCAATCTTACTATTTTTAATATGTCATTTCTAAGTGAGTCTTAGTTTCTAGAGTTACGGAGGAGAATATTTAAAACTTTATAAAGGGGAATTTTATTTACTTATTTGTAGGGTATTTAAATTTTTGCTCTTCACTTAAAACCCTAGGTCATAAAAATAATCAAGCCATCCATCAATATGTGAAACAATGCTAATTTAGAAAACTCACATCATAAAAAAGCATAAATTACATTGTTATTCTTTCTGATTTCTGAAACTGTAGGCCTCAGCTAGACCTCATGGAAGAATTCATGTTCCTCTTTATAAGCTGTTGAGATGTAAGTGGCCTAACTCTTTGTGGCTTCATTTACTCATTTATAAAAACAAACATAACGCCTACTTCCTAGGATTGAGGTTTCAAATATGACAATATGTATAAAACTGTATTTTAAACTGTAAAGTACTATGTAAACGGTAGTGATAGAATTATTCATTATATTTAATTCTGAAAGTTCTTGTAGGAACCTGTGAAAGCATAGACTGTAGGGGATTTGAACTGTGGATCTTGTGGAGAAAAATGTCCCAATTTGGCCCACTAACATTAAATCTGTCCGGTTCTTGGCAGGACTGACTACTCAGTACAGATTTTCTGACTTTTTATGAAGAGAAAATAATTTTCCAAAGTAACTCAGCGTTTGTACCTTGAATTAGACTGGAAAGTAAATGAAAAGACAGTACCTATTCTCCTCGGCACTGCGCGCTATATTTTGTTTATGCTCATAACTGTCCAGAGTTCTGCGAGCTGTTACCAGGTTGACTTATTGGAATTGTGAGAAGACAATAGTGTGCGTGGTCTTTATTACCTCTGCACTCGACAGGAGAGGCCATAACTTGTGTCTAGCAGCTGTGCCCAGAGGTATTTAAGGACAGATCACTTGATGCCTCAAAAACCCAAAAGAAATTCAGCAAAGAATGCTCCAGCAAACATTGCTTCCATTTGCTTAGCTTAAATCTTCACTTTTTTTTTTTTTTTAGATACTCTTAGAAACTCTAAAGAAAACATGGATGACATATCTTGTTTGGGTAATAACAGAAGGAAAAATAAAATCTGTAAAATATGGTATTTCTCAACCTGTGGGTTCTTAGTGAGGTCGAGCTACTATTTTATTTCAAAAGGGAGGGTCTCAGGGATTATTCTTCAGAGAAGGGGCAGGCTCCTTATCAGAAAATGGCATGCTTCTCTAGACTAGAATCAGGAGACCGGGGCCCAAGTCCCAGCTGAGCAACAAACTTCCTGTATGACTCTGAACATACTATTTTGCCTTTTTTTCACTTTTATTTCTTTTATTCTTATGATATCTCCTATAATTCCCTCTCAGGATTTTTGTGAGAGTTGCTTTAGTTCATAAATGTACTTTGAAGAGGCTTGAGAGGGAAAGTTAGGTTATGGTGAAATATGATATTGAACCAAGAGATATAATTTAAAATCAGATTAACCAAGATTCAAACTGCAGACCCGCCACATATATAGTATTGGGTGTGTGCTTTTGCACAGGTTGCTCAACTGACTAAATCTGCATGGATAAAACTAAGTAATAGTTTTCTGTGTAGTTTCAGTGAAGGAGGTATACAAAGTATCTGGCACCCAGGGGTTACCCTCTGTGTTATAAGCATTATTGTTATTAATAATATAATTTAGATTTCTGGCCTAATGTTTGGGATGGGTGATAGCAGCACAAAAGAATCATACATTAAAAACAGTTTCTTAATGACTTTGCCCTTCAGAATCCTAAGGAGAGCTTTTGGAAATTAAGTATATCTGACCACAACCTAAATCTCTGAATTCAGAATTTCTGAATGTTACTGGTAATTCCAGCCATCTGCATATGACAAAAGCTGTAGAGGTCATTTAGATGATCTCCATAGCCTGCGAATAGCTGCTAGAACAATAGTAGAACATAGAATGGTTACTTAGTTCTAAGTCTTTCACATTATGGAAAAATTCACCTAGTATATTGCTGTCCAATAGCAATCAGCAGGAGTATTACTAAATATTATTGGACAGCACAACGAGGTTAATCCATGTTTTCAGGGCCCTTTTGCCTGCACCCTGAGATTCAGAAGAGGTGTTCCTGTCTATCCTATCACTTGGCATTTACCTCATCTGATAGGACAATGAGTGTGCCCTTCTTTAGACACTAAAATTGTTAGTTAAGGAAACACTCAGGATCCAAGCAGAGACAAGAAGAATTCTTTGGAAGGAAAAGAGGTGGCATTATTTCCCAGACAAGGCTAGGCATGTAAATAAAGAAGCATAGCAAGAAGCATAGCAATTTTTATTTTAAAATAAAATGTTTAAGTTACGCAAAACATCATTAAAAATGCCAGTGTTTTTCCTTTTGCTACAGATTCACAGGAGGAGTCCTTTAAATCAATGGTTCTCAACCTGTGGGCCAAAAACCTGTGGATCATGACCCCTTTGGGGGTCGAACGACCCTTTCACAGGGGTCGCCAAGACCATCGGAAAACACATATAATTACATATTTGTGATTAATCACTATACTTTAATTATGTTCAATTTGTAACAATGAAAATACATCCTGCATATCAGATATTTACATTACGGTTCATAACAGTAGCAAAATTGCAGTTATGAAGTAGCAACGAAAATAATTTTATGGTTGGGGGTCACCACAACATGAGGAACTGTATTAAAGGGTCGCGGCATTAGGAAGGTTGAGAACCACTGATCTAAATAGTTCCCTGGAATGAGCATCTGAAAGGCCGCTGGGATGCTCCTATTTTACTTTGCAAGGGATGAAGCCGGAAGTTAAGAATTTTGGGGACCAGGAATGGGGATAACTGTAGCACCCCAGGAAAGGGTCAGGAGTCTGCAGGTGGGTGGTGTTTATTGGACACTTCATGTGCAAAGAAGTAACCGTGTTGTTCTAGGGAATTTGTTCTTAAGATTCACGTTGCCAGGCAGTGCATTTCCAGAGGCCAGGGTGAGGGGGCGAGTGATAGGCTGTGAACCTCTGTGTAGGTTGTGCTTTACTTGCAATGAGCTGAACGACCCTGTGCTAGTCTGAAACATGTTTATGCAGAATCGGAAGCAGGACCCCGTTCTCTGAAGGGCAGGAGACCCGCTGGTCCTCTGAGGTTGTGGAGGAATGGGAAGTGGCATATTGGGTCTCTCTACTCCAGCTGCATCCCGGCACATAACTGGATGAATTTCAGATTTTGCTGGTGTAGAAGACCTGGCTGGAGCTGGAATGAATTTCCCCCTTCTAAGTGGCTCTGTTGAGAGCTGCTGTGAGAATCAGCCAGGCTAAGGACTCAACAGGACAAGTGCTAACTGCTGGATCCGTTACTGATTGAAATCTCTATTTCCCCTTACAAAACGGGATTAGTTACACACACCATCCGGAAACGCGTCTATTGTGCTAATGGAACACATGTGTTTAGCAACAATCTGTGGAATCACATAAAGCTTTAAACATTCCATAACTGTGGAGAATGGGCAGCACCTGTCTGAGTGACCTGGAGCCATTACTATTCAGGTACACCCTGCTGTGCTAAGTCATAACTGTGGCTACTGAGAAAAGTGAGGAGATGGAAAGGAGACTCAATAAAACAGGGACATCAAAGCAGCCAAATTATATTGGAAAATGTTAAAATTGAGCCAGTAACTGAAATAAAGATAGAATAGTAACAGGTGGCTCCTTCCCGCGCACATAAGTAACTCTCACTGCTGATAATGGAAGCTTTGTGTGCATCCCAGGAGACTGTACTTCTCGGTAATATTCTTGGGGGATAAACTGCAGACAATGGGTGGAGGAGTAGATGAAGATGGAAACATACACAAATAAAGATTCATTGAGGGTGCTTGTTGGAAGTGGACCTAATGGAAGTCATGCTGTATGAATTTTTAACCCCTTCAGGTCTTCAAATTATTAAGCCCATTCTGGAAAACTACACTCATGACAAATCTGTCTCTCTTCCTCCTTCCTCTCTCCATACCCTCCATAATACATATGTGTGGTATTGACATGAAAGGATACATAAAACCAGTGTGGGAGTGTTGAATGGAGTCGTAGTTACAAACAGGGACTTTGGAGATTGATAGACTTGGCTTTGAGTTTCTGCCCTTCCACTTATTAGCAGTGGAAGCTTCAGCTGCTAATCTATAAAATGGGAATAATAATAGTACTTACCTCAAACACCCTTCTGAGGATTAAGTGAGATAATGCACCAAAAGCCCCTGGTGCACAGCAAATGTTCTCTAAATGCTCATTATTATAATTATTTAGTGATTGGAGAAGAAGGTTTACTTTGGTCACTTGAATACTTTGAGAAAGACCAGAATTCATTTATGTTTGAATTGAGTCCTCAGTAGACATCAAGTGAAAGACAAGTTGATGATTCATATCATTGTATGAGTTTCAAAATAAGAAAATCCAAAGTCACATCCCAGTTATAGTCTCATGGGCATGAGTGAAGCACAGCAAAACATACTACCAACCCACATCTTCGTAATAGGCATGTTCAGGACAGAGCCTCACACAGTGTTTAATTTTATGGCAGGAATTCTTTTGCTTGCCTGAAACACATAGCCTTCCAAGTCAGGGTGAGAACATAGTAGACAAACCATGTGACTAGCATTAGAGTGTGGTTCAGATTTGCTTTCTTTTCATTAGACATTGTTAAAGTTGGTATAATTTGTGCATTTGAACTGGGCATTTAGCATCTATTTTTGTCTGAAAAGGAGAAGCCCTTCTCCCCTAATTTGGAAGATTCAGGTGAGTATTCCACACACTAAGAATCTATTTGCAGTTGGAGGTGTCAGATAACTTATGAATGGAAACCCCCTGGGATTGTCTCCCGGGATCTCTGGGATCTGAGCCATCCTGTGGCCACTATGGACCAGGGCCTGCTGGCTAGTGAATAGGCTGCTCGGGCTCTACCTGCTCCCCAGTGCAGAGCAGGGGAGGAGGTCCTGTCCAATTAAATCAGGGACAAAGAGATCCAACTAGTTTCAGATGTTTGTACTAACTGGCTAGTAATATTTAGGACTATCTTGACAATTGGTGAATTTCTCCCCTCGTCTTCCTTCTCCCACTCCTACCCTCTGAGACTTTGGTGTCAGGTAGGCCCAGACGCAGAGCACCATTGACAACCCTGATTTATGTCAACACTTCAGCAGCTTTCTCATCAGCAGTATCTTGAGCTCCTACTTTGTCTTTCAGAGCTTGGGCTATTGTTTTATGAGCCTGACATTCTTTTCTGACCTCTCCTGACAGCTTCTGGCCCCTTGCATGCACTCAGGTTAGTTGCTGTTTTTATTTATAATTTACGCTCTTCTGCTTGGCTCAAACTCCTTGATTTGTGATCTGGTCACACCTGCATTGCTCTATCTAATGTGAAATCTTATCTTATTTTCTAGCATCTCTCTTTCTGTCCATGACATTTCTTTGGCTTCTTGAATTTTCATTTTGCTTTCACTCCTTCTAATTACAGATTTGAAATGTCTACATTATACCAACAAGGAATAGCAATCAGTTCAGAAGAGAACACTGTGAACTATACCTTATGTATTTAAAGCACTTTATCATTATATAGAGCACCTACACACACAGTGTCTCCTGTGATCCTCACAACAACCCTGTGAGGTAGGTGTTCAGACATCCATTTCATAGGGAAGGGAGTGGAAGTGGTGAGATACATAAAGGCACACTACTCAGAACTCTACTAGAGCCTAATGCTGTGAATCCTGGGATTATGTGTTAAACCTTGAAGGAAGGAGGAGTTGTGAAAATGTGATCTATTAATAGTCAAGAATGACATGGAATCTCACATATTTCCTATTCTTTTTTCTTGATCGTCCTTTTCTAACCTTTTCTCCTTTCTCATTTTTAGCCCTTTCTTCACCTACACAAAATATTTCCAGTTCTACTGAAATATTTCTTTTCTCCAGGATCTATATTGGATATTTATAGCACAAGATATAGAGAGCTTTTTAGAATAAAAAAAATTATCAGCATTATTTTTTAATGACAAAAAAATTCTTACTTGAAATGGCCAGGTAATTTAAGAAAACAAGTTTTGTTTTTTATTCAAATGTGTTGAATGAACTGTTACCTCACTATAAAAGTTGAAAAAAAATGCTGTAATTTGGTAAGAAGACAAGAAGGTAAACTAAGCAAATCAAAATCAATTTATCTTTTTAATATCCTAAGCAATTAAAAAATCCTGATCTCCTCTAAACTCCTATAGAGCCCTGTTCTTCCTCCAATACAGTTCCACTGTATTTATAATTGCCTATTTACATGTCTATGTCTTTCAGGAATAATTAGCTCAGTAAGGCCAGATACAACAGCAAACTTACTAGCTGTGAAGTTCAGCTCCAGGAGGTATAGGATAAACATACGTTGATTGAATGAATGAATGAATGAATGAATGGATTTTCTTTTATGTTATCTCTATTGCTGGCTGAGGCATGTTTTTGAAAGTAAAGAACCCACACTTAGTCCGTACCCATGGGATTTCTCTTAGCACCCAATGGGCTAAATTGGTTCGGCAAGCACTAGATGAGTGGGTGGCAGAGGATTCCTTGCCTGGCGCTGAGGGCCGTTTGGAAAACATGCCAGTCAGTACAATGGAAGGGATACCAGTGAGGGATGCGAGGGGATGGTAGCGATGGTGGGATACTAGAGTGGGGAGAGGTATGAGCTTATGTTCATAACAGAGGCCCAAACAGCACCCAGGACCAGGTGAGGAAGCCGTGAGGAAGCTGGGAACCACGCGGGAACCAAGTCGTGTGGAGGAGCCGCAAAGGGATCTTGGAGTCAGCTGTAGTGGTGACTTGTCCAGAGGTGAAGGGCCTTTTAAGGAGATGGTAGCAGAAGGTGTCCCGTCAACCCACCTGATCTTAAAAGGGTCCTGCCCTAATATGATCAGGGAGTGATACCGGTCCTGACACGTATATAAAAGAGGAAATCAATTATTATTTGTATTATGTTTAAATCATGCCTGAAAAAATATAAGACTGTATATTAAAATAATTTAATATACATTTTTATATATCAGAATTAATTGAAGATATGGGGAATCAGGCACTTTCATATAGAATAAATTGGTACAATCTATTTAGGAGCCATTTTCAAGAATCCATCAAATTGCAAAATGCATGTCATTTTTGAACTATTGATTCTACCTCTGGAAAATTCTCTCTATTAAAAAATATTCCCACAGATCATGTATAAGAATGCTGTATGTAGCATTGTTTATTAAAGCCAATTCAAGTCAAACAAAATCTTCAAGTGTTCATGGCTAGTGGATTGAATGATATATTATGATAATTATGGTACAGTTGTACAATGGAATGATATATAGCCATTGAGAACAAAAAGGTAGAGCCATATGTACTGACATGGGCAGGTGACTGCCATATTAACTTTAAGTGAAAAGCAGAACATACTGTATAGATGTTTGTGTATATGACTCTTTTTGAAACATCACAGAGTTATAGACTCTCCGTGGAGTCTGAAGGCTATATATACTTATACACAGAAATATCTCTCTTAATGCTTTCTCAAAGAAAGAATGCACATGAACTTCAAACATCCAGGAAAATATCTGAAATTGAAAACATTTCTGAACACATCTAAAAAGCATTTGATAACCGGAGGCAACAGAAGACTGTGTGAATGTGTTTGATTTACAGACTACAAAATAAAGAAGTCCTGTATTTGCCAAGATTAACCATTCATAGTTAAGTAGCTCAGAGAAAGTCTCAAGGAAAGGAAAAAGGATATAAAAAAGAACCAAAGACAAAGGTAGAGATAATGATAGAGTAAAAACATAAAGACAGGGAAGAATGAGTTATACAAGGAGCTCAACTGAAAATAAATGGATGACAAGGAGAAAGGGGAAAAAGTGGAAAAAAGTATACAGTAGATCAAAGTGATCAAAGGAAAAAAAAGATATACTAATGTTTTCACTATCTTAATGTAATAACAACACCAAAAATTATTGAATAACACTAAAGCACTGTGAGGAGATACACAATGCTGGTGTTACTTAATTCAAGGGCAAAGAGATCAACAATGCAACACTGATGGAAAGGCCATGTGGTTACACATACTTTAATGCCTGGCATTCACAATAATGATGCTAAATTGTCTAAAGATGGCATCCACACACAGAATTAGGTTAAAATAATTACTTTTGTTAATGCAGAGAAATTGGTACTGAATTTTTAAATTACAATTTTTATGGAAAACTGCGAGTTCTGTTTGTATGTTAAAGGATTTGTCATAATCTGTGTATTGATTCTACTTCTGGAAAATTCTCTATTAAAAATAGTCCCACAAGACCATGTATGAGAATGCTCTATGTAGCATAGTTTATTAAACCCAAATCAAAGCAAGCAAAAATCTTCCAGTGCTCATGACTAGTGGATTGAATAATATATTATAGTAATTGTTGTATAGCTGTACAATGGAATAATGTATAGCCACTGAGAGTAAAAATGTAGTCATATATACTGACATGGGTAAAGATTATGATCCATGTGTATGTGTACCAGCTATTCCCACAGACATATACACACACATTGCAAGTAGCTCCTATTGGGAATACATGGGAGCAATCCGTGAATTCTGAGAAGTAGGGATTCCTTATTCCTTTCCATAATCCTTTTATTATATCTGTGTAGATTTGTCAAAGGCAATGATTGCCTATGGCATATGGAAGACATCTCGTCTAATATTAGTTTGGAAGGCCTAATTTACAGATTCTCTACATTGCAATATGAGGTTAGCCTCCATCGAACAGAGATTCCTTTTGTGAAATCTCTTCTTTTGTAGTTTTGAAGGACTCTGACATAGAATACCACTTTTTACATTTTTAGTTAAATAAAACAGAACACAAAACCCCCAACCACCTGAGAATTAGTCTGTCAGGGTTCTTAGATTGTCCAGATTCCTATATTAATATTTCTGTTAGCTCAGGTAACAGGTAAGGTGGCTGTAATTGTTCCTTCAACAGATAGAAATTGGCTTGAAAATTGAACGATTTTCTACATGGAATTTTTAGAAAATTGTGCTCATCACAAAACCAAAACACAAATGGGTAATGAGATTCAATGTGTTGTACAATTTTAATCTACTTATTTTACTCCAATTAGCACAGTGTGATTGTAGAAAACGGGGGCTGACTTCCACAGACTCTCCACAGATCAGTGCTGAAGCTCTTCCTTAGCCATTGCCTCAAGCCCAGACCACTACTATCAATGCTTGTTTATTACAGAGGTGCACAGAAAAAAAAAAAAAAAAAAACAGAAAAACAAGAAACTATAAACTTACATGCCATGCTTCTACTCCCTTTTTCCCCTTTCTGGCCTTTTTGTCCAGGATTTCCTTGGGGGAAAATAGAAAAAGAAAACAAACAAACAAAATAAAAAAAACACTTTAAAAAATTCTAACAATTCACAATGCTTTCTTTAAATGGAAACAGAACATTACAGAGTAATCTAAAATATCACTTTATAACAACCTAGAGAATTCAAATATAATGCTAATGTTGATGATGATGATTATATTATTTTAGAAGCCCTATTACAAACCTGGCACTGTTCTGGGTATATCCTTTGCACACATTATCTTAAATAATGTACAAGGGCATTAAATGTCAATTTTCCTAAAAGCAGGCAAAACTAAGGTACAATCAACTGGGTTTGGGCTTATTCATCTTTTTTTAAAAAAATAAATATTCCTGTTTCTTTTTAAAAAATATATTTTTACTAGAGGGTCAATGCATGAAATTCTTGCACGGGTAGGGTCCTAGGCCTGGCCGGCAATCAGGGCCAATCTGTGGGGCAACCAGGGGGCAATTGGGGGGCCTCTGCTGGCACTCGCCCTGGCCAGCCTGACACCACCCGCTTGCCAGACTCTCCCCCCACAGCAGCTGCCAGTCTCCTCCCTCTGTGGGGTGACTGGAAGGGCAACCGGGGGTGGGGGGCCCTGTTGGCACCCTCCTTGGCTGGCCTGGGGCCTGCAGGCTGGGGTAGCTCCTCCATTGAGCATCTGCCCCCTGGTGGTCAGTGCGCATCATAGTGACTGGTCATTCTACTGGTTGTTCTGCCATTAGGTCAACTTGCATATTAGGCTTTTATTATATAGGACTGATTTCAGAAATGAAGAGATAGAGAGAAAAAGAAACATCAATGATGAGAGAAAATCATGGATTGGCTGCCTCCTGCATGCCCCGATTGGGGATCGAGCCTGTAACCCAGTCATGTGCACTGACTGGGAATCAAACCGTGACCTCCTGGTTCATAGGTCCACACTGAACTACTGAGCCACGCTGGCTGGTGGTTATTCATCTTAGTTGTTCTCTTGACTTTGCCTTCCTCCCTACCCCAGGAATCCTGGAATCTTCCACCTCAGTCTAAACTGTGTTGTTCTATTACCATTACAATTTATCTGTCTTGTTTTCTATCTCCTTAGACTGGTACATCCCAAAGACTGGGCTGTGAATGAATTTCTGGGAGTGCAATTCCTGACCTATTGAATCAGAAATGCTGGGGGTCAAGCCCAGCAAGCTGTTTTAACAGTCCCTACAGATGATTCTGGTGTCTGCTCATGTTTGAGAACCACAAACCCAAAGAAATTCCATGCATATTTCAGGTCTGCGCTAACACTAACATGTTTTGCTGTACAGAATCAATCATTCTCTACTCTCTATTCCCATAGCATTTTGTCCTGCTTCCTACAGGCTTATGACTTAGCACATTGCATCAGAGCTAACTGCTTCTGCATTTCTCTGTCACCTGATCCTTGACGGAAGTGACTATGCTATATTTATCCCGAACACACAGTAAACTCTCACAAAATTGTGTTGACTGGGTGCATGAATGAATGAATGCCCTTCCAAGTACTTCGACTAGTGGACATTTGTTTAACTTTAGGGCTCTAAAAGTATAAAAATGCCTAAAACTTGTAAAAGCTATAGCTAAAAACCAACATGTATACACAGCTTGCTTTATGATAAAAATTGTTTGAAGCACTTTAAGGAGTCTATTGATTACTTATAGCTCATAGTATATATTCATTTATAAAATTAATCATTATGATTTAATGTTAATAGGAAGTTACAAATAAACTGTACCAGAAAGAGACCCAAACAAAATCTTACCATGATTTGTTTTTATAGAAAGTCTAAAACATGGGGTCCTCTTATTAGCACTGTTTTGTAGATAAGAAAACTGAGGCACAGAGAGGCTAACTGTGTGGAGAGGTAGGATTCAGTTATAGGATTCAAATATGTACAATCTCTGTAAGATACAAATATATACTATACTACCCCTGTTTTTCCCAAAAGGGCAAAGAAAATATTATACATGGAATAACTATGTGCCCCCATGAAATTCAAGACCAAGCCACTTTGACAAATGTTTAACCCCCCAAATGAACAATCTAAGATTAGATATTTCACATAAACTTTATAAAATCATCATTTTAATTAAACTTTTTAAAAATATATATATTTCTTGTATTTATTTCAGAGAGGAAGGGAGAGGGAGAGAGATGGAAACATCAATAATGAGAGAGAATCACTGATTGGCTGCCTCCTGCATGTCCCCTACTGGGGATCGAGCCCACAACCTGGGCATGTGCCCTTGACTGGAATCGAACTCGGGACCCCTTAGTCCATAGGCCAACACTCTATCCACTGAGCTTAATCAGCCAGGGAAAATTAAACTTTAAAAAGAGTAGTCATTATGAGGAAATTTCTGGAAGATAACTCCTCAAGGGTGGGGAACTAGCTTGTCTTGTGTCCTCGCCTGCAAGCACAGTATATGAGGCCATGTAGGCACTCAGTTAATGAGGTATTTCTCATTTAATAGGGCAATTTGTGCTATAGTTATTCTGGGGTTTATTCCTAACTTCTTCCCTGACCACTTACAGAGGAAAGTTGTGCAAAGTTAACAGACTGTTGGGAGAACAGTCTGGCTCTCTTTAACATTCCTAAAATTTCTGTGTCATTTCCTCTTTTTGTATAAATTTCTAGAAAGACAAATTAGTTCATCATAAAATTAATCATTATAAACTGCACCAGAAAGAGTCCCAAACTAAATATTACCATGATTTGCCAAGGATCCTATCTAATAAAGGGGGAATATGCTAATTGACCCTCACACCATTGCAAAGATGGCAGCGCCCACAGCCAATAAGGGAATATGCTAATTTCTGCCACAGCCTCAAAGATGGTGGCGCCCACAGCCAATAAGGAGGGAATATGCTAATTGACTGCCACACCTTCAAATGTGGTGGTGCCCACAGTCACAAGATGGCGGGACTCAGTCCCCTCAGCCCCGCCGGGGCAGCAGGCCTGCCTCTGGAGGCCCCCAGTCCCCTCAGTCCCCAGCCTCCTTCCAGGGCTGGCCCAAGGCGCAGGCAAGCCTTGGATGTTGGCTGCCCAGCTGCCCATGGCTGCCTGAGGCTCAGGTAACCAGGGCCGGCCGAGGCTTGCGCTGCTGGCAGTGGCAGCAGCAGAGGTGTGATGGGGGCATCCCCTTCCCCTGATCAACGGGTCGCCTCCCACCCCTGAGGGCTCCCAGACTGTGAGAGGGGGCAGGCCAGACTGAGTGACAACCACCCCCCCCCCACACACACACACGAATTTTGTGCACTGTGCCTCTAGTAGTAAATGACCAACTATTTGAGATACATGGTAGACTAATACACCATTTTAATTTTAAACTTAGAATACAGACGAAACAGGAATTTTTAGGGGTAAAAAGGCAGGTTTTAGAAATTTTAGGAATTAAGGGGACCATGGAAGAAACACAGGGCTGCAGAGAAGCAGAAGGTATATTTCCATAGAATAGGGGAGCTGAAAAGCTGCAACAGGTACATTTCCATAGAATGAGGGAGTTGGAAACAGCAAAAGATCTATCTTTACAAAACAAAGGGAAGGAAGCCCTTTATCCAGAAGGAGAATAGGAAAACAATAAAGGGAATAGGAAAACAATAAAGGAGGAGAGGAAAACCTCCCATGTCCCCTGTGAGGTTGACCTTTGAGTTCAGAGGTTACTATAGTAACCAGTCCAAGGAAATAGTGACCAATCCGAGGGGGTGTCAAGGGACCAAGATCTGCAGCCTTTATAAGCCATAGGGAAAAGGAACTCAGTGGGACTCTTTGCCCATCCCCTTGTGGGAGTCTGTGCTATGAGAATCTTTCCCTTTCCACACATGGGAGTCTGTACCTGTTCTTCAGTAAATTTCTACCTTTGCTATACCACCTTCCGTCCATGGTTTTCATTCTTCGATTCACACAGACAAAGAGCCCAGGAGCCATTCTGCCCAGGGGGAACACTGCGTGTTCCAGTCCAAAAATTCCGTTTCACAGATAAAATATGTTTTCTCACTTCACAGAATTATTTTGAATTTTCTTAGAATCTATAAATAGCTTTGAATTTTTGTCAAATTCAAGATTTTTAAATACTTTTCTACTGAACCTAACTTGTCATATCGGAAATTCACAATTCCTAAGTGATGCAGATAATTTCCAACAAATTAACAAATGAACAAACACAGGATGCCAGAAAGGCCTGTTGGATGGTTTTAGAGATGGTTGGTGCCTAAATACACCATTCAGTTCAGGGACTCAGGTCTCTGGTGGAGACAGTGTAGGTTTCATATTTGTGGCCAGCTGATTTTCCTCTAAGCCTAATGCCACTGGCAGTCCATAAACACTGACAGTACAAAAATACCTCAATGCACCTATTAGAATTGCTAAAATCCAAAACACTAACACCACCAAATGCCCGAGGATCTGGGATAATAGGAATTCTCATTCACTTTTGGTAGGAATGCAAAATGGTACATACACTTTGGAAGACAGTTTGACAGTTTTTTACAAACCTAAATACAAGTTTACCACACAATCCAGCAATTGCACTTCTAGGTAAACTCATTTTCACACAAAAATGTGCATATGTATGCTTAACACATCTTTTTTCAGGATTGCCAAGATTTGGAAGAAAGTAAGATATTCTTCAGTAGGTGAATGGATAAATAAACTATAGTACATGCATATAATAGAATATACTGAGCGTTAAAAAGAGCTATCAGGCCACAAAAAGATATGCAGAACTTTAAAAGCATTCACTTAAATTGCTAAGTGAAATAAGCCACTCTGAAAAGATTACATATAGTTTGACTCCAGTTATATGACATTCTGGAAAAGGTAAAAGTATGGAGGTAGCAAAAGGATCAGTGGTTCAGAAGGAACTTGGTGAGGATGTCCTAAATATCAAGATATTTAGGACAGTAAAATTTCTCTGTATCTATACTAATAAAAGGGCAATATGCTAATTAGACTGGATAGACCGGAGGTCTTCCGGATGTCCTTCTGGACAAAGCCACGATGGTGGGGGCTGAGGCAGAGGTGGTTAGGGGCAATCAGGCCAGCAAGGAAGAGCAGTTAGGGGCGATTGGGCTGGCAGGGGAGAGCAGTTAGGGGAGATCAGGCAGGCAGGCAGAGGAGGTTAGGAGTGATCAGGCGGGCAGGGGAACAGTTAGGGGGCATCAGGCAGAGTGGTTAGGGGTGATCAGGCAAGCAGGAAGAGGGGTTAGGGGCAATCTGGCAGGCAGGCAGGTGAGCGGTTAGGAGCCAGTGGTCCCTGATTGCGAGAGGGATGTCCCCTGCGGGATCAAGTCTAAAACGGCAGTCAGAAATCCCCCAAGGGATCCCAGTTTGGAGAGGGTGCAGGCTGGGCTGAGGGACCCCTCCCCAACTGCACAAATATCATGCACCAGGTCTCTAGTGATATTATAATGGTGGATACATGCAATTATTCATTTGTCTAAACCCATAGGATGAACATCACCAAGAGTGAACCCTAATGTAAATTGTGAACTTTAATTAGTAATAATGTATCAATACTGGTTTGTCATTTGTAACAAATGCACCACACTAAGGCAAGTTATGAATAATAGTGGTAACTGGCCTGGCCAGTTTTTGAGTTTTGACCTATGAACCCGGAGGTCACAGTTAGATTCCCAGTCAGGGTACATGCCCAGGTTGCGGACTCGATCCCCAATAGTGGGTGTGAAGGAGGCAGCTGATCAATGATTCTCTCATCACTGATTTTTCTGTTTCTCCCTCTTCCTTTCCTTCCTCTCTGAAATCAACAAAAATATATTTAAAAAATAAAAATAATAGTGGTAACTGTACGTGGATAGGTGGCATATGGAAAGTATATATTTTCTGTGCAATTTTTCTAGAAACCTAAAACTATTCTAAAAAACATACTCTATTTTTTAAAAATGATAAAGATCATATTCTCTTGGTCATAATTTACTTTAAATTAGGAAAAAATAAACCTGTTAAAGTCTAAATGTCTGTGCAAAGTTCATAATTCAAGTTTAAGCTACTGACTAGTATAAGGAATAGAAATAATATCATGTATATAAATCTTAAATGACATGAATAATGTTGATTACTAAGTAGTAATATGTAATAGCAGGCAGTTTATCTTGAAAAGGATAGGATTTCAGGCTCATCTGTGTTTTCCTAACTATACCTTGAGAGGGTTTGGCTGGTTTTGGTTAAAGCAATATTTATACTTTGCTTGTTTGTCTTTGCCAGTCTTTTCTCTCTCTTTGTTCTAAAATAGATACCATTCTTCATGGTGATTTATGGTTGTGTGGAGTTTATAAATCCTCTGTTGTTGTTGTTTAACTATTTTCCTTTGGGGCAAAGAAACTTTCCTCAGGAGAATAATAATCAATTCCAAAATGTTTCAAACCACTAAATATGCTGCTTTTGAGGGCTACTATTCATACTGTGATGACCATTGTTATGTAAGAAGCTGAAAAAATACCTATGATCCAGTATTTATTTTACATATTCTATGAAGAAAATACATTATCGTAATACCTGGCCTCCCAGTCTTTCCTGCTGGTCCTATGAATCCTCGACTTCCAGGAAAGCCAATCGATCCCCGATCACCTTTAAGACCTGGAGGACCTGCATGGTTAATGAATAAAAAATAAATAAATAATAATTCATTTTTCATTTAGACTCTGGAGTATAATGAAACAATATAGTTTCATTAATGACTATGATATAGCTGACTCTCCAAATAATAGTATCTTTCCTAAAATTCCATATACTATATCTATACAGTAAGTAGAAACATTCATTTTACATCTAAACAGTAGGTGGTAACATTATTAGTACATTGTAGGTTTTCAATAAATAACATTGTTACTACAAATAAAAACATATCAGGGGAAAAAAGTCTTGGCGTTTTAACCAGAAGGCTTATGTTATCTAATCAGGAATCTTCAAATGGCAGGATTTGCTGTAACTATAATGATAACTTTTAAATGTATAAGCTGAAAATTGAAGTCTTAAGATTTGGCCCAGAATAAGCACAGCTCAAGCAATGAGAAGTATCAAAGAGTATTTATTTTTAAAAACCAGGGTCCTAGTTTTGGAATATATTACTCTAGCTCTCATGAAATTGTTTTTAAATATTCCATTATAATCCAGAACAACAATGTAACTCCACACACACACACACACACACACACACACACACACAGTTTTTTTTCACTCTAACCTACTATGTTGACTATAAAAACTGCATATAAAAGCAAATATTTTCCTGTCGAATAAAATATTCCATCTGAAATCAAATAGCTTGAGATAAGTTATGGTAAAAATATCATTTTAGGTATGTTTATCAGTTCCCAGAGCATATTGGGAAGCATATTATGAAAAATTGATTATAAATCTTTTGCCAATGTCAATCTCTATAATATAGTTGTATACATAGCATACAGCCTAAAAAAGACCTGACATCAGTTCTCAAAACAGGCTGATAGGTTAATATTTATACCTTTCTTCATTCTCCAAGCAAGGCAGTCAGACCTTTGCATTTGCAAGTATTAAGATCTGTCTCTCAAATTTACAAATAAAAACTGACTCTGAACATTCTTTTTCCTTTATCTTAGAACATTCTCCACTTTTTATAGAGTGCCTCTCACTGGTGACTTCCATGTTGACCATTTTCTCCATTAATCCAGCCATAACATACTGAGCATGCATATTGTTCCAATCCCTGCCCATTCTGGAATTACAAAGGCTCTTATCCAAACAGATCTCCCAGTGTAGAGACAGATGGTACCAAAGTTAACAGATAAACATAGGAGGTAATTTTGGAGATTAAAATTTTAGGAAAACAAAGAAATGTAATAGAGAATGCCTCTGGGGATCAGAAAGAGCCTCTCCAATGACGGCCCACTGAGTACATCAGAGTGACCTTCAGAATACAGCTGTTCAACCAGAGAGTATGTTACCTTCTCAATACGTGAACAAATGAATCCATAAAAAAAGCATGTGTGATACTAGAAATTACTCAATTGACAGGCCTCTATTATGGGATGTTTAAGCCGACTCCATATAGCCCAATGGTTTGTTTAATGATGTCTGAAAATGTGACCCCTACATATAAGCACCACTATTGAATTTTATTCCAAGAGATCAGATTCTCTGAGCCTTTTAGGTAGCAATGAACTAATTCTCTGCAATAATCTGTGGCAAGAGGGAAGGATCTGGCACCTGCCTCTAATCCACAGGCAACACAAGTACATTTTACAAAGAATCTCAGCTATGAAATCTTTTTAAGGGGCCTTACAACCTCATTTGATTCAAGTCTGTCATTTTATAGAGGCAGGAACAGAAGACAGAGAGATCCAATTGTTTATTGATGCTTGTCTGACCATGATTCACACATTCGGGGTCTCCATTCTGGCTTCTTTCTGTGGTCTAGCTGACTGGTTAAGAACATAGAGCCTGCAGTCCTGTACATCTGGGTTCAAATACTGGCTCTGCCTCTTAGCTGCTGCTTCATTTCTGGAAGGCCACTTAACCTTCCTGGCATCTATAAAATGGTATATTATTTGTCCCTATATCACAAGCTTGATGTGATTATTAAAAGAGCTAATTAATGTAAAACACTTAGAAAAAGTGCTTGCCTTATGATAAATGCTTTCTTCGCCCTCCTCCTCCTCCTCCTTCTTTATAGTAATATAATTATTACTTCACCAGCCTTTTGTGAAGACTGCTAAATTTAGTTTTATTTAATGATATGTACATAGTTAGCAGTGCCGTTTTTTAATTCATTGGCACAACATGTATATTTAGCAAGCACTGTCCTGAGGAAGCCTGAGGCGGGGCCTCTGTAGGTCAGTCCGGCAGTAGGAGTGGGCTGGAATAAAGACATGCCTGGAAATAAAGTCTGATACCATATGGCTCCTGTACTCCAAGATCCAACATGAGGCTAGGGTTCATTTATCCTCCATGGTGGAAAATACAGGCCACATAAGGAAAGTCAACAGCCCCAGTGGATGAGAATTTTGCAGCCAATGAGTCTGGTTCTCCCTCAAGGCATCTTACGAAGGTCTTACCTCCTGTGCCTACAGGTCAGGCTCCCCTGTGATCCCATAACAGGAAGAAAGGCTACGAAGAGGTTTCTTTAGGAACTAGGAGGTGTTCTTCCAAGCATTCCCAATGTGATGAAATAACCCTAAATCTCATGTGAGATCAGGAATCCTTGATCATGACACCCATCACCCTTATGCAATTGCTTATGATACTGTAAGTTCTGTGAAGGCAGAAACTGCATTTCTGTGCACGGGATCCACAGAGGCCTGTGAAGCACCAGGCACAGGGAAAGAACAGTATCTCGAGTAAAAGGCAATAAAAGGTCCTTCTCCCTGGCATAACTCTGAGGAAATGACACTCTGAAATAAACTTCTATCATACTATTTTGAGGTAAAGCATATTTTAGCATAATATCCACCCCGTACATGAGTAAAATTGTGATGGTATTGATTACTTAAGATCACCAGCACAACCGCTTAAGTTTCTCAGATTTTCATATTATTGGTGTGAGTCTAAGTGACTTTGACTTTGTCAAGCTGAGTTTAGTGGGTTTCATTAGATGTACAGGTGGAATTTTAATAACTTGCTCAAATCAGGAAGTAGAATTATCCTGACAGTCCATTATATATTCTTAACTTCTTTATTCCAGTACCAACTATGGCCAGTTAGGCATTTTGGCAGAGGACAAAACAGAATGCGGCAATTAAGGAAGGAGGAATTCATTAAGAGAGATGCTTGATGACTTGGGTACTTCTGCGACAGTACACCAAACCAAATGGTGACCTAACCATCTAAAAGAGTCCACTTATCACCCCAACAAATGAAATCTTTCTGTTATGAGGGTTTGGATAATGCCTATTTGTGTACTGGTAAATGAGCAGTACCAAAAGCAATAGACTAAGCTCTCCCTACAAGAATCAAAGCAGTTTTGCCACGGCATTTGTTTATGGTATTAACTAGAGCTAAGGCTTGTAAATCCTTCTTTGTGTTTCATGCATACATAGTTCAGAAAGCACTGCAGAAGATGCTCCCAGATGAGGCTTTGCAGAGCAAGTTGTAACCCATTCTCCACTTTTATGGCTGAATTATAAAGCTGTGACAATTGTACTCTGTGATGGAGGAGCTGACAGGCCTCTGACAATAGCAGCTCTGGCAGCTGACTACTACTGGTTACTTCACATGCTTAGGCCATTAATGCACCATTATTAAGATCTGCTTAATGCTAGTCAAGTAGAAAGGCTTTTCTGAATAAAGAATCTTCCCTGACAGTACTTTCAAATGCACACAAATTACCCATTATATATATATATATATATGGTATTTATTTCTTTGAAATGATTTTTAAAATTTTTCTCACATAAACCTCATATAGTGACTTTTTAAACACAGTGATGTAAAGGTCAGGCAGGTGTAAAATCCATGTTTTTCATTTTTAAAAATTATTTTTCTGATGTCACCTGGGGTGGTCAATACATTGATTGGAAAAAATAGTATTTCATATAATCAGAAGACAGAAAAATAAGATAAAGTACATGATATTTAGACACTTTTGTCAGCACCAACCATTTCGTTATAATTAGACCATGCAATATACTCCCCACTTTCAAAAAACATGTGGGTATTTGATTTCTAGCCAAGAATAACATGACAATCATGTTTTTGTTACTGTCTTCTTTATTTTCTTGAGATCAAAGAAAGTTTATGCTCTTTTGCCTTTTCTGTCTTCTACTATCTTCTTTCAAAATATTTCTTTCAATATTATAACACAGACAGAGAAAAATCATTTGAAACAGTTTTGCTCTAACTAAAATACAGAGAATGTCTGTCAGCACAGGAAAAAATCACCTGCATTCTAGTCAATATTTACATTTGGATTTCACAGGTTTATGCAGATATATTCCACTTAAGGGCTATACAAGAAATATAAGCGAACTTGCTTTTGACTTATATTAATGAATATTTTTATATCTCAAAAACCAGATAACTTGCAAATATATTTGAAGTGAAGATGATTTTCATGTTCTCTTTCATATGTGATCTAAACCTACTGTCTTCAGCCCATGGTACAGAGACTCCCTACATTATGAGGTTTATGAACCACCCCATGTGGTTGCTCTGGCTAAAGCGTTTAACTTTCTTCTGAATCAGTGTTTGCCATTCAGTACATTATAGTGATTAGGCTGCTGGAACAGGTAATGTGCCCTTCAATGCATACACACACTGTGCACATACATGGACGTGTATATGACTAAGCAGTTTCTATCATCATACCTATTGGACCTGGAAGGCCTGGTGGACCAGTTTCTCCAATGAAGCCTCTATCTCCTTTTTCACCTGGGGGTCCAGGTGGCCCTTTAAAAAATAAATTACAATTACTGATCATAGTTTTAAAACAGGCAAAATGAACTTATTTGTTAAGATAATTGTCTAAGTAAATCCAGAGTCTGTTATTTGTTACACAATAATGAAGAATAAATAAGAATGAAGCATACCCATATTGAGTAATGCAATGCCCTGTACTGGTAAAAATGAGCCAGCCCTAAATTAGACAACCTAATTATGTATAAATATTTATGTGTGCCTAGCACTTTTACAGGTTCTCAGAAGCTTGGGGCAGAAAAGAGGCAATGAGTCAATGATGGCCCAAACCCACAGTAGTATTATGCACATGGTTGGCATAATCCACTGTATTGAGTTCCATACTGTGTGGGAAATGTATAAGTAAGGACTTATAACTCATGACAGATACCCTCAAGGGAAACAAAACCACACATACTAGACAACCTAAACAATGTTGAAAGTGACAAGCTCAGATATTTGGTAGGTTCAGATCAGCATGGGTAGCAATATTTGAAAAGGCTTTACTGAGGGAGAGGGATTTGCAGGATATTTTGAATGCTGAATAGAATGACACGAAAGAGAATTCTGGGTAAATGGGAGAGATGTGGGGAATGGCAGGCAGGTGAAAATGAATAAAGGAATAGTTTTTCAAGTAAAATATTAAGTTGTTTACCCATATCTTCAGAAAAACATCACTTCTAGTGGTAAATAACCTGCTTCCCTATTTAAAATGGTCTGGCCCTCTGGCAATGTCAGTGTGAAATTATAGCTAATTTGCCTACAAACGTCAGGTGGTCATAATAATCTGGCCACTCAGTGTATATTTCTGGGTTATAGTTTAATAAATATCTATTTATAAATGTATTTTATGGCTAGATGCTACAAAGAATATAGAAATAGTCCTTCATTATAAGGAACTTATTGTTTCCAAGAAGATCTAACATTTCACTACAAGGTAATATGAGATACTTTTATATATCACAATCATATTAAGAATACTCCTGTGAAAAAAATACTGTTCAATATTAAGCAAAATATAAATGTCAGCAGCAGTATTACTATGGTGGAACCAGAGAAGGCTTCATGTAAGGCTCACATATTAGATGGACATTGAATGGTAGATATTCTCAGATACTAATAGAAAAGGAAAGATATTATTTCAAGTGAAGGAAAAGACCCGAGGCAGGATGTATGAAAGTATTGGGTATGTTATAATCACAGTAAAATCAATTGAAATATTTAGGATCAAAATGAGAAATGGAGAGCATGAGACATTAAAAAATAGTTAAGAAACACATTACACAATCCTTTAAATGCTAAAAAGAGACATATACTATATGTCTAATGAGGAGGCAGTGAGAGGCTTTTTGTAATCTAGGTTCCCTTCAGGAACACTGCATTCTAACAAGAATGTAGAAAGGATTATAGTGTGAAGGATTGAGGCAGGAAATGATTGGGAGACTATTTCAATAGTCTGGCAGAGCAGTGATAAAAACAGTTTACACAAGAATATAAAGGGTAGAACATAAGAATCAACTGCCTTGGGAGAAAGAATAAAAAACAATTAAATGTTCTATCTTGGAAACTTGGAAGAATGCCATTGCCATTACAAAGTGTAACTTGACAAGATAGTACTAAAAATGAAAAGAAATAAAAGTTCTAGTTTCACATAGTCATTCAATACACATATAGTTGCTCGCCCACTATATATCAGGTGCTCTAACAGGTGCTAGAAAAGATAGTGTATAAGAGAGACAAGACCCAACTTCCTGGAGCTCACATTCTATTGAAAGATATATAATAAACAAATAGCAAATGAAAGTGGAAAACAATTTCATATAGCCCTAGGTACTATGAGAAACTTCAAGAAAATAAAGATAGAGAGATGGAGAGAAGAATGAGAATGAGGAAGGGAGAACTCATCTCTAAAAAGGTGATTTTGAGTGGAGCCAAGGAGTGGAGAAGTAAGAGAAGGACATTTCAAGACAGAGAGAGTCTAATGCTCATTGCAGATAGCAACAAGTGAAACTAGCACTTCCTCCTTATTAACTTACACTTTTTGGTGAGAGAGAGAGAGAGAGAGAGAGAGAGAGAACAAGTGGAAAGCAAAAACACACTACCTGTAGATTGTCTTTGTTTATTTACATATAGATGTGCTTCTCTTCTCTGACACAGGAATGACGGCTCAGAATAGAGTGCCTTTGCGTGTGAGAGAGAAACATTGATTGGTTTCCTCCCACACACACTCTGACTGGGGACCGAATCTGCAACCTAAGTATGTGCCCTGATGAGGAATCCTTTTGGTGTAGGGGAAAACCTTCCAACCAACTGAGCCACAGGGGCAGGGCTTAACTCACAGCTTTTAATGGCATTTTCATTCTTCTAGATTTCTAAGCTAGACAGAGGGAAAATTAGAAAATAAGGGCAAATAAGGAGATGGCTGCCAGACCAAGTAGAAGTTTAGATTTTCTTACATGTCCAATAGGGAGATATTGGAGCATCTTAGCTTGAGAGAGGAAAGGTCTAATGATATTTTTAAACTAGAGGCCTGATGCACGAAATTCGTGTAAGAGTAGGCCTTCCTTCCCTTGGTTGCTGGCACCGGCTTCCCTCTGGCACCTGCAGCCCCGGCTTCGTCCAGAAGGACATCTGGTCTAATTAGCATATTATGTTTTTATTATTATAGATATGTTTTTATTGATTTTAGAGAGAAAGGAAGGGAGAGGGAGAGATAGAAACTTCAATGAGAGAAATACTGATCAGCGGCCCCCTGCAATGCCCCCTACTGGGGATCGATCCAGCAACCTGGAATGTGCCCTGACCTGGAATCGAACCATAAATTCCTGGTACATGGGCCAACTGTCAACCACTGAGACACCCCAGCGAGGCTAAGGATATTTTTTCATAGCACTCTTTTGCTCTAAATTATGTAGAATGGATTAAGAGTACAGTTACGGTAAACAATTGGGAAGCTGATGGAGTACACTGAACTGGAGTATAGTTGCTTGAATTAGAATAGCAGCAGATGAAATAGTGAAAATGAATTTTATTTGAAATATTGTGAGTTAATAGGACTCATAGATGGATTGGATGTGGGGAGTGAGAGGAAAATGTCAAAGATAGTCTCCAAGATGTTTGAGTAACAAACTGAACAATGATAGAACCAACAGATAAGACCGGGAAAGCAACAGATTTGGGGGTGGATAGAGTGAGAAGCTGAAGAATCAATAATTTAGATTTAGATTTGTAAAGTTTAGGATCTTTATTTGAAATCTAAAGTGTAGTTAGAGAGAAAGCAGATTAATGAAAATTTTCTTTATCACCTATTTTAATGTAATAAGAATATATACGTGTTCTCTATAAGTAAGCTATACTGCACAATAATAAAGAGAACATCCCTGCAATCCAAGAAATAGGTATCTACTCTACATTCTACCAGACTCATTCATCAACTTCCTTTTCAAAGATAGTTAAAAAGATAACATGAAGTTTGTGTGTCTCATTTCCCTGCATTTAAAAAATAAGCTTTCTTATTGCATATGTATATATCTATAAATAAACATTATTTACTTTTTCTGAATTAAAAGCATTGGAAACAAAAATGTACTCTATATAGTCTTCTGGGACTTGTTCTTTAGAGACTTCGTCTTTAGAGACAAACCTAAACAAAAGAATACCAAAGGTTGAAAGTAAATATGAAAAATACTAAAAATATAATTAGAAACTAGTGTAAAAATACTAATTTGCAAATTCACCTTGCTTTATAAAGAAATGAAAAAGAAATGGAAAAATTCATTTATTTTGGAGAGTTCAAAGACTTTTCTAATTAATAATACAATCGGGTAAAACATAAGAAAGAATCTGGAAGTTTTGAAAAACAGAATTAACAAGCTTAATTTATAGACAGATAGAGAACTTCGTGCCTTACAGAAAACTTGGAACAATGACTCATTAGAACTTAAGATTTCTTTTTTTTATCCCTTTCTATTTAAAGGATACCAGGAGACTGTTACCCTGACCATGTCCTAATATGATCTGAAGATTTCTTTCTATAGATATTTGTAGTAAATGTATGCTCAAAAACTATTTTAAGTCATAGGATTTTGAAGATCAAATCTCATGTGTATCATTACATTTTAATATATCATTTGCTGGAAGAAAAGAAGGTATTTTACCTTGAATTAAAGTGATATTTTTCAGTGTCTGAGAATGTTCCCAATCTTTCAGTCTGAGATCATTAGTGATGTTGTTCAATAGTTTCACTTCTCCTTTTATTTCCTGTTCCAAATGTGCTTGTTTTTCTTTCATAGACATAATTTCTGCTGATGCATTGTGCACACGCTCCTCTAATTTACTCATCTCCTGCAAAGCACAACCAAGCATCCACAATTTTTGTTACACCAGTATTTAAAAAATATGTAAGCTTAAGAAACCCTGGAAGCCAGGTTTTAAAAAAATACATATAATATTACAAGAATATTATGGAATAAGAATACAAAAACTAGAGAACTATTTTAAAAGATTAATTATTTGGTTTTGAAGCATTTCCTCTTTTGACTGAACAGCTGAATATTCATACCCTCTGTCCTGCTCCCCCCTTAGTTGAATATATCTAAGGTATTCTTCTATTTCCAAATATATAGATGTCAAAACGCTAATAAAATAATTTTAAAACACTTGTGATATGATTTTTAATTATCTGAAGTAAAACTTTTTTATACTGTACTTATAGTAAAATTTAGTATTCCAATTCTGTGAATGTGACCGATTGAATATATAATTGTTTTATATCAATAACAAAGTTTAATGCCATATTTTCCGGTGAAATGAACATTCAGGCTCGCTTTTCATATTCAATAGAATCGCAACTAGCATATTAACAATATCTTATTTTTAATTTTTATTGCCTCTGTATTTGAGATTTCATTATTATTTTGTTTTTAATGGCATTTATATGCCTGCATGCATATATGCATATATAGAGAGATTATGAACAAGAGAGATAGTACTTGTTTGATCTGGGACATGCTTTAATTTTTGACTCAATAATATATTTAAATTTTTACTCAATAATATATCTACCTATTATAATACTTAGACTAGGCTGCCTTATATTTAATAATTTAATGGAAATATACTGCATATATTTTTCATAGTTTATTTGATTCCTATTAGAGTCTTGAGCTGCACATATTTTATAATTTTAAATTATGCTATAATGAACATCTTTTAAAATTTTTTATTGATTTCAGAGAGGGAGAAGGAGAGAGAGAATCATTGATCAGCTGCCCCCTGCATAACCGCTATTGGGGATCAAGCCTGCAACCCGGACATGTGCCCTGACTGGGATTAGAATCATTGACTTCCTAGTTCATAGGCCAACAGGTCAACATTCAACCAGTGCCCCACACTGGCTGGGCTGAACATCATTTTACATATGTGTATGTGTTTCTATAGGACAGCATCCTGAAAGTGAATCTGATCAAAGGGTGTAAATATTAAATTTTTTGTTCAATATTTTCACACTGTCCTCCAAATACTTAATATCATCTTAAAATCTTACTAATTGTACATTAGTGCCTACTTTTTGCACCTAAATTCTTGGCACTATCAATATATTTAACTTGGCAGAGTAAAAGTAGACACAATAAATTCTTGATACTTAATTTACTTTTCAAACTATGATAAGGTTAAGTGCCAAATCATAAAATTTTTTATATTTTCTTTATTACTTTTCCTTTCAAGTCTTTTCTTGGTTTTTCCGTTGTGCATTGGCCTTTTCTCTTTCTGATGTACCAAACTTTCTTATCTATTTTGATAATGTTTTGTTTCTCTGCTCTACTTTTATCAGAGTTGAGTAGTTTCGACATAGACCATGTAGTCCCAAAAGTAAATATTTACCTGACCCTTTAAAAGAAACATTGCTTACAACTGGTCTAGAATATATCTTGCTCTTCTGTCTTGTATATTTGATGCTATTATGATAATATATGTAATATATTATTTAAATTTTCATATTTAAATTATACTTAATTTATACATAAAAGTTATTTATACTTCCTGGGAGTGACAAACTAACTATTTTAAACTAGATTTTTAAGGTTATCCATGTAAGGGATGAGGATAAAAAAAATTGGGGGGGTCTACTGTAAAATTTACAGAGTGCCCACCTCCCCAGATCTGCTAAGGTAATCTAAAACTCAGAATTGGTTTAGGTAGCCGCAAGAGATACTATATCAGGTGTTATTATACTAAAATACCTTGAGAGGCTATATCCAATGGAAAAGTATTTTCCTTTGTGCTGGGAATCTGGAAAAGGAATTAGATAAATCTATCTGGTAAGATTCTGAAAGGAATCTGGGTAGGTAGGATGATGTTCAATCAGGGTTTGCAATGTTTGCTCTCCTGCTCCTCTGAGGAGATAGGAGCTAAATGAATTCAATGTCAGCGTGTGGCCTTCTAATAAGAAAGTTCTTACCTCTTGTTGTTTAATTGTATTCTCTTGGACTTTGCCATTCAGTGTTTCAATACTGAGCTGCAAAGCAAGTAATGTGGTGTTCAGACTTATTAATGACTTGGAGATTTCGTCTATTTCATTTCCATGTTCCTGGACTGAGGAAGCCACGGTTCTCAGTTGGAGAAGAACATCATCAAATCTTTGATCAGTCATTACACTGACATTTTGGAAATGCTCTGAATCTATGAGATTGGCTTGTGTATCTGAAATATACTGGATTCTTTTCTCCATGCTGCTCAGGTTTCCTGTGACAACTTCTCGAAATTTTATATCCTCTTCACGGTCATGTCCTTTTCCCATGAGACTCTGAGATGAATCATCGGCATTAATTGAACCAACTGTGCAATTCTTCCTTTCCCATTTTAGGAGGTGAGCTGCATATTTAAGCAAAAATAAGCAGAGTCATGGCCTGTCTCCTTAGATGCATATATCATCCCAGTCTAACATTCTGAATGCTCTCCCAAATGAGGTATTTATTTTAAGTAGACAATGTATGATCCACAGTAGCATGTTGTTGAGAGGGTGACAGTCTCCTATTCCCACTTTACTTTAGAATTTAGTCCAGGATTAAGCCATTCTTTCTGAATTGCTGTGTACAAGAATCTCCTGGACCGTTGCATTTGGCTTTTGCAGTAAGAGAGATTCCACAGATTATAAAGTGCACTGTACCCTACTCCTTGGGTCTGTTGTTAAGATAAAATGAGATAACAGAGTATCTGAAGTTAGCATGTTGAATATATTAGTTCTCATCACGATAAATGATGATGATAATAATAAAATACGTAGTAAAGTAGAAGTATTAGTGTTATCCACTGTATGAATAAATTGTTGGTTCATCTTCCTCATCCTACCATTAATCTGGAAAAGAATTGTCATTTTCAGTTTACACAGGCCGAATTTATAGTTGGTGGAAGAAAAAATTGGGCAAATAATATTCTTACTTTAAAAGGTATTATTTTTATAAGATTCGTCTTTGTCTACTATGAAATATATATTCATAGCAAAAGTTTACAGAAGATAAATAATAGGGAAAAACTACTTACCATTAATCTCTTCCAAGTTAAATGCTAACATTTTGGTGAACGTATATCAAATCTGACTCTCTGTTTTCACTATCATATTATTATTACAAAAGCAAGACTATATTTTGGGGATATACAGAGCTGCTGATTTGTACTTCCAAATAGACATATATTCTCTAAACAAGCTAATTATCCTTCTGAAATGATCTAGAACAATATAATATGTTTACAGTTTCAAAAATGAAAAGCAAAATCATTAACTTTGCAGATAAAAATAATACATATTTATACAAAATAAAGAAAACATTAAATACTATTTTACCACTAATCAGTGATGGTTAAGATTTTCTTATTTTCCATATCTCTATATATTTTTCTCTATCATTTATACCTTTTATCTACATATACTAGTATATGTCTCTTATTTATATTAGTTTTATTATATAAGTTTTTCCATATCTGACCATTATTAAGCAATAAAAATAATTAACTTCCCATAGTTTAAAAATATATCTACATAATAAGCTACACCTGACCTATCAGTTTTCTGAGTAAAGATGATATAGCAATAGTGCCATCTTTATAGGTTTTTGAGAATTAAATGAAATACATATGAAAAAACATTTAGTTTCCACTCTTATCTCAGGGTACCTATTATATAAATAAGACACTGGTGTTTACACAGCATCAAGCTGCCTGATTCTGGAAACTGGCTCTACTCCTCATCATTAGTTGGGTTACTCTGGGAAAGTTACTTATCTTCTCTTTGCTCAAGTCCTCACAAAGATCTAGAAATAGTAACTATCTCAATAGTGGTGCTAAGGATGAATGAGATAAGGCAAATAAATCTCAGAGCACACAGATGGCACACATGAAAACTCTATTCAAATTTAAGTGCCTTATCCATGAAAAATGTTATGTTAGTTATAGAGAAAACAGATTTTACCACCTTTACTAGTACTTAAAGAAGCTGTTGATAATGGTTGCTATTGTAGCCATTATTATATTAGGTATTAAATTATATATGCATTTAAATCCCAATTTTTAAAAACACACATTATACCCTATTTTCCTAGTTACAGTCTCTTTACATTTAGCTTAACTGAATTAAGCTAAATTTGACTACATTTTTATATGATCCCCAACAGAGGCCATTTTAAGTGTGCATAACTTTATACTTCTTAATTTATCAACAAGTTGGACAAGAAAAGTATATTTCTTACTAAGATTGTATCCCATTTATTAAATTAAGTGTGGGAAACACTTTTTGGATTGACAGCCTCATTTATGAATTCATCAATGCTATGATTTATTTATTAAGCACCTACTAAGTATAAAACACTGAGAAAGCCCTGTTCTGGGACTCTCCTTTGTCCTGTATTGGCTCCTCTTACCCTTGTGTCAAGAGGGACCCTCTTCTTACAATCCAATTGCCCATAGCTGTAGCCTGAGCTCTCTGTTCATGCTGAGGTTGAAGCCTCATGGAGGCTGGTACCATGGATCTGTCTCTCACCCAATAGCGTGAGCTGGGCCCTCCCTGGAGAAGAAACCTGGGTTCCCCAAGATATGTGATCAATGCCGGGGCCCCGCCAGTAGGCCAGGTAAAGACAGAGACTGGCTGACAGCAGCTGCCCTCTCACTGCAACAGGACTTGTTTCCCATTTCTACCTTGGACCACAGGGAAAGGGGCAGCTGAAGGAAAGGGCTATGTCAGGATGCTGCCTTCTTCCCTTTCTTCTCCCTCTTTTTTCTAAACACTTC
This sequence comes from Myotis davidii, assembly GCF_000327345.1. Lineage (NCBI taxonomy): Eukaryota > Metazoa > Chordata > Mammalia > Chiroptera > Vespertilionidae > Myotis > Myotis davidii. The sequence continues at coordinate 2,841,841 of NW_006283588.1, forward strand.
CATGCCTTGTAGTTTTTTTGCTTTCTCTTCTTTTTCTCTCTACTAGTAACAATTTAAATATATTAATATTGAATTATATTTTACTAGAGGCCCGGTGCATGAAATTCATGCATGGGTGTGTGTGTGTGTGTGTGTGTGTGTGTCCCTCACCCCAGCCTGCACCCTCTCCAATCTGGGACCCTCGAGGGATATCTGACTGCCCATTTAGGCCCAATGGGATTGGGCCTAAACTGGCAGTCGGACATCTCTCTCACAATCTGGGATTGCAGGCTCCCAACCACTCACCTGCCTGCCAGCCTGATTACCTCCGACCACTCCCCTGCCAGCCTGATCGACACCTAACTGCTCCCCTGCTGGCCCAATTGCCTTCCCCTGCAGGCCTGGTTGCCCCTAACTGCCCTCCCCTGCCGGCCCGGTCACCCCTAACTTGTCCTCCCCTGCAGGCCTAGTTGCCCCCAAATGCCCTCCCCTGCAGGCCTGATCCTTCCCAACTGCCCTCCACTGCTGGCCTAATGGGACACAATTGCCCTCCCCTGACGGCCATCTTGTGGTGGCCATCTTGCGTCCACATGGGAGCAGCCATCTTTGACCACATGGGGGTGGCCATCTTGTATGTTGGAGTGATGATGAATTTGCATATTACTCTTTTATTAGATAGGATTGTCCAGAGACACTATGCTGTTCTACTAACGCAGTGATCCAGTAGGTTCTTCAAGAAAAGAGAGTATATAGAATAGATTTTAAAACTAAGGAGTATCTTTTCATGGATATGACACTTTAAATTTAAGCGGAGTTTTACATACAACATTTTACTTCACCCACCAACTCATTATTTGCCAAAACAAAGTGATTACTATTATTTTAGCAGGGACATATTTGGCCTATAATTGCAATTTTTTAGTATCAATAAAGATATTTATTGCATTTTAGTTCTTTTTTTGGAATATATTCTGATCCACAACTTGAAGTTATAAATGGATGATCAATTGTTCATTATTCAAGAGTGATAAACATGGCAGGATCTCCCTATTCTTTTTTTTTATATATATATTTTATTGATTTTTTTACAGAGAAGAAGGGAGAGGGATAGAGAGTTAGAAACATCGATGAGAGAGAAACATCGATCAGCTGCCTCCTGCACACTCCCTACCGGGGATGTGCCGCAACCAAGGTACATGCCCTTGACCGGAATCGAACCTGGGACCCTTGGGTCTGCAGGCTGACATTCTATCCACTGAGCCAAACCAGTTAGTGCTAGATCTCCCTATTCTGATGAATTTGGGTGCTAACATGAACTTATTTGAATTAAACATTTTAAACTTCTCATCAATCTTAATAGGCACTATTATAGTTTTAATAAACAAAACCACTTTAGATCAATCATTGTCAACCCTAAGCTAACTGTGTTGACTCGGTAGTATTTTCTAATAACTCAGAGATCCTGAATCTGCTGAGAACCCTGAGCTCTTTTCAGACTTTAGTTCACGTTCTGCACTGGCCTATTAGAAAGTAGTTGTACTCTTGGGTTGGCGCTACAGACCATGTTTTGTATAAAGGCAATTAAATTAACCCAATCATAACTGGCTTATTGTTAATAATCCCAAACAATAAAATATCTTTCAGTTGTGTCTTTCAAACTACAGATAAGCACGTACATAAACAGCATACAGATAACCTGAGTTCATCAGGAAGTTAGTTTCATGAGAGATAATCAGGTTCTTAGATGGCTGTGGCTGGTTTGAGTGACTGATTGGTTTCGTTTGTTACTAGTTTTTGTTTTTTATTTTGTTTCCAATGGCCAAAATATGAGTTAATCTTTATCTGGGAAAAATATTTTCCTGCCTGAAATTACAGAAACTCTTTTTTGTTTTTTTATTGGTCAATCATATTTCGTTCTAAAAACCCAATTACCCTGGAAGACAGTAGACCACAGAGGTTAGGAGTCAAGTATTGTGGGTGGGAACTGCAACTCCACTACTGAACAGTCTCAAGCTCCTTTTGTGGGTAATGAGAGTGAGTTTATGTCTACGCAGGGGTAACTGGAAAGGTGTATTTAGACAATCTGTGGGAAATTTATAGCCCAGTTCCTGAACATAGTGCCTAAAATCAAAAGCTACAGTTATAGTTGTTGTTTTATTATCATTTCTTTCTTAGCATAATTTTGACTCTGTCTTGGAATATTCCTTTAGATTGCTTCTTAGCAGAGAAGGTTTGGCCTTGTATTTAGGAGCATTTTCTCTTTAAGCTGACTAGTCTGTGCACAAAAAAAATGTACCTTACTCCCAGCCTATTTCTTAGTAGATCATATGCCCAGACATGTTGTCAGTCATAGAGAAAGGAGAGCTACAAGGTATATAAATGCAAATGCCAATCAAATACATAAAAAAATGCTGCTGAGGGGAATAATATTTACAAATTTCACTGAGTTATATGCAAGCCACCCCTGTAGAAACCCTCAGATCTATCCCCTAATTCAAGTCAGACTCTCCAAAGAAATATGTACCTGGAAAACATTATGTTGAGACCAAGTAAACTGTTCTAATTTTTAGAGATGTTTTAAATAATGACCTTATGAAATATGTGGCCTATAAACTGTAAAGATATTACTGAAGTGTAGGCCATTATTTTTATAAGACTTACAGGAATATTTCTTTCTGCTCTCAATACTAGGAGTAGATCTTTATCTGAACAATTGGCTTGCTTTTATATTTTAGGCATTGTTAATGTAAATGATCATGTTCATATTTTCACATTGGCAACTAGAATACTTACTTGAAATTTGTGACCCACCACTAGACATCTATAGGACTTCAGAGGATAATATATTTTTGAAATAATCCTTTCTACAGCTATATTTTATCTTAATATTTCATTCTCTATTCTATTTCATTGTTTCCATTCTTTCACTGAGTAACTCTGAAGAATCTATTTTTTCATTTGATAAATTTGAGGAACACTTTGTGATATGAAGTTTACCTTATGAATCTCCCAAATACAAAACACTGAGTGCTTCTTTTTTGCTTCTACAGTAACTAATTCACATGCTGAGCTGCTGGGTTTCAGAACTCTAGAATACTGTACCTGCCACTATTCCAAGGATGGGTATGAGAACTATAAACACAACGAGATAAAGGGCAATCAGGGCAGCTTTGACGGATTTCAGTTTCTTAGGAAAGGCAGGGCCATTTTTAAAACCTAAAAAACAAAAGCCCAAACTACAGTTAGAAAACTTAATCCTCTTACTTAATCACAATTGTTATGATCTGCAGTTATATTGTAAGTAACAAGCCTACTGAAACAAAAAAGGGGGGAGGGGATAGGTCCTTGTTTATTCAGAAGGAAGAAGAAAGGGCAATCACAGACTAAGCCAAGATAGGCATCACTGTGGACATTTGTTTTACTTAGCCATGAACTAAGCATGCATGAAAAAGTTCATGCATTTATATCATATATAATGTAAAGGTAGTTCAGATAGTGGGAAACATGCTTTAATTATGTTTAATTTATATAAGATGTATCTTCTACAGTTTGTACTTGTCTCATTTGGGGACATTAGTTGATACATTTTAATATTCATACCAACATATGCAAACAATTTTATTCTTCTGTTTCATATGGGAATATATTCTGGATGAAAATAAAAACCCTCAAGTAACTATGTAATTGTGATCTTTATCTTATATTAAGTCAGATAAGAGAAACATTTATTTTCTATGATGATTATACAATTCTATTTTTATAATCAATCTCTATAACTTTGTATTTGGATACCTCTTATGATGTGAATAAAATGTAAAATAAGAAATTTAAAAAAAATTCATTTTGACTAAATTTTGGAATGAATCAATGAAGTCCATCCTCTGTATATATTAGAACATATTACCATTCCAGTATTATTAATTTATAATAAACAGTGATTCACATAATGGATACTAATTGTGGAAAAGATAAATTGATGTAGAAGGAATTTCAATAAAAGAAAAATAAATTTATCAGATTAAGTTAATAAAACCACTTATTAAAATATTTTTCCTACGGCCATTGCTCTTGTTGCTCATTTTTTTTTAAAGTAAATTTTGTTTTCAGGTTGTAAACTCCAAAATTAGAAACAAAAGTTCAGACATCTACAGACAGTCCTCAGGTTACGTCTGACTCAACATACATCGTTTCGTGGTTACATAGCCATCTCCCATTTATTTATAAAAAAAAATAAGTTCCGTTATTTCGATGTATGTACATATGTGCTTTATGTTTTTTATTATTTATTTACCACAAGTAAACATCAGGAATTGTTATCTTTCTTTTAAATTTTTTTTTACTGTTTCACTTCATTACTGCTGTGTATGTGCTCCATGTGAGTGACGTAGGTGCTTATTAGATGGGTTCCGACTTATGGCAAAAATCGCGTTATGTTGCGCCCTAGGAACAGATCTCCGACATAACCCGAGGACCTACTATAAACTAATAAAAGGGTAATATGCTAATTAGGCCAGACGTCTTCCAGGCGTCCTTCCTGACAAAGCTGGCCCAGGTGCCTGTAGTTGCAGCCGACCCAGGCAAAGCCACCCCTGGTCCTGGGTGAAGCCGCCTCCGGTTCTGGGCACCAGCTTAGCAAAATCTTGCAGGAGGAGAATTCTGTCTGGGTTTCCCCGAATTCCCTCAGCCCCTACTCACCCCTCTGTAAAGGCACAGAACAAGTGAGGCACCTTAAATAAAAATTAGAGGTCTCCAGCAACTGATCCAGTGGGCCTCTCTCATCACAGTCAGACTGGATGGCATTTGAGTATTTATCTAGGCACCATGACAGAGAAACACAAGCTCAAGTCATGATCTCTGCCCTTAAATAATTCATAATCTTATTAGAGCGAGTGGATAATAAAAGCGCACTAATGAATCAGAATACAGAGAGGAACAGAGGCAATTGCTAGGGTGATTTTCCAACAATTAGTATAAAGAATATGTGCTATGAATTAAATTAAAAAATGTGTGGAAGTAGCTGCTTCATGAGTATTTGGTTTGGCTTATATACATGTATACAAGTCCTTCGGTTGATCTCTTCCCCTTACCCCCGCCCTCCCCTACTTTCCTTCTGGGGATTGATAGCCTGATCGCTGTTTCTCAGTCTTTGGGTCTGTCCCTTTTCATCAGTCTATGTTGTTCTCTATAATCCGCAAATGAGTGAGAAAGACAAATACCACATCTCTTCCTATTTTAAGGAAGCTGAGTTCCATGTGAACTGTGTACTATGCTATGATATTTGAGACACAGAACAAGGGAGGCCCTAAGTGGACTATGCTTTGATATTTGAGACATTCTTTATTGTTCAATGTGATTTATTTCTGTACGCTTAAGTTTCGTAATAGTTAAATTACTAGAATAATACATCTTGCTATAAAATATTACTAGAAGATCAAGTGATCAGGTGACATTTATTATTTTCTATAAATGAACACAATCTCTGGTATGCTAAAGTGATAGGTATTATAGAAATATTCAGATAGGGAGACCTACAGGCTTGATTGCAAGTGAAGTTTATTATCACAACCCAAATTTATTGCTTAAAAAAAAAGCAGGGAGCCCACTAGAAAATGAACCAAATATAAGCCCTTGAAGGGCAAATGTAAACTGTATAAGCTTCGCTATTACAAGAGCAATAAGAATTCAGAGCCAAGAATGAGAAGCAGATTGCATCCACTCTCAGTTGCTGCTAAAGAAAAAGAATGGTATACTATGAAAATACTTAATACAGATTGTAAAGAGATTTGTTCAAAGAGGATTTCCTAAAGTAGGTGGCATTTCAGTTAATTTTTTTAAATGTGAAGAGGTTAGCTTGATAAGAAAAAGGTATAGGGACACTGGATTGGAGGAGGGTGCAGGCCAGGCTGAGGGACCGCCCTCCCTCCCTGTGCATGAATTTTGTGCATCGGGCCTCTAGTTGCTCAATAATGTTCTATGAGGAAATGAAAGTAAAAGGAAAAAAAAATTTAAGAGGTAAAGATAAGCCCTAGCTGGTTTGGCTCAGTAGATAGAACATCATCTTGCGGACCAAAGGGTCCTAGGTTTGATTCCAGTCAAGGGCATGTACATTGGTTGCAGCTCCTCCAGGCCCAGGCCCTGGGTGGAGCTTGTGCAGGAGGCAACCAATCCATGTGTTTCTCTCACATCAATATTTCTCTCTGTCTTTCCCCCTCTCTTCTACTCTCTCTAAAAAACAATCAATGGAAAAATTTCCTCAAGTGAAGATTAACAAAACAAAACAAAAAAAATATAAGAAAAACAAAATAAAGGGAAACAATAAGGAAAGATCTCAGGAAAAAGAAAAAGAACAACCACAATACAAGCAAGATGGGGTATTCTATCTGCCAGAGTGACTAAGCCTGAAACCCAGGAGTCATCTTCTCCTTTACCTCCAATTTACAATCACAAATTATCTGTAGGCTGCAATTTAAAAACCCTCAAATGTGTTATTGTGTGTGTGTGTGTTTTGTGGGTTTTTTGGGGGTTTTTTTTTTGCCTTTTTTCTGTTCCCATTGACTCTGTTCTCCTTCCTCAATCTCTCAACATCTCCACCTTTAAAAGCTTTTACTGTTATCTTTTTTCCTTGTCTCATTGGTGTCTCATCCACCATCTACTGTTAACACAGCATATAAGATCCATCATGTCTTGCATTTGTGGTCTGTATTTCAGGTTTTTCTATGTATGAATTTATATAAGATCCTATAACTTTGCATTTGCTGCTTCCTCTAACTGAAATATCTCTATGGCTCCTTCCCCACCCACCTCAACTGCTGATAAATGCTTAAGGATTAGCAGAATTAAAGCACCTCTGTCCTCACACCTTAAATGGACCTCTCCAAATACAGTCAAACACTGCTTCTTTTGAAGTCTTCTAGTACCCTGTACAAACATCTGTTTCCGCACTGTTATGTTCAGAATTGTGTTTCTCAAAAAGATACTGTTGAGAACTAATGTGAACTTATTTGGAAATAGGGTGTTTGTAGATATGATCAAGTTAAAGGGAGGCCATACTGCATTAGGGTGAGGCCTAATCCACTGATTAATGTCTTTAGGATAAGAGGACATGGAGACACCAGGGGAGAAGACCACATGTAGATGGAGGCAGAGATTGGGGAGAATCCAAGAGATACTTAAAAAGAGAAGGAAATTAAGACTTGATGAGCAAGCATCAAAATATAACACTTTAACAAATACTAGGAGAAAAAAATCAAACAAAAAATATGTTTCAGGAAAAAATGGAGAACATAATATGGAGAACATAAACTTGCAATCCAGAGATTGCAGTGCTGAAGTTACAAACAAAGGGGCAGTGCTAAAGATAACCAGGAGCCACTAGAACAGTGGTTCTCAACCTGTGGGTCGTGATCCCTTTGGGGGTTGAATGACCCTTTCGAAGGGGTTGCCTAAGACCATCGGAACACACATATATAATTACATATTGTTTGTGTGATTAATCACTATGCTTTAATTATGTTCAATTTGTAACACTGAATATACACCCTGCATATTAGATATTTACATTATGATTCAGAACAGTAGCAAAATTACAGTTATGAAGTAGCAACGAAAATAATTTTATGGTTGGGGGTCACCACAACATGAGGAACTGTATTAAAGGGTCGCGGCATTAGGAAGGTTCAGAACCACTGCACTAGAAGCTAGAAAGAGGCAAGAAAGTATTCTGAGCCTTGAGCCTTCAAAGGGCCTATGGCCTAGCGGAGACCTTGACTTAGACTTTTGGCCTTTGGAGGTGTCAGAGAATAAATGTCTTGTTGTTTTAAGGCACCTACTTTGTGGTAACTTGTTACAGCAGCCAAAAGAAACTGATACAAGTACCAACCACCTATGAGTTTCTTTTTTAATTTATCTTTATTGTTGAAAGTTATACAGATGTACCCTTTTTCTCCCCATTGACCCTTATAGCTCATCCCCTCCCTGCACCCCAGGCCTTCACCACCCTATTGTCTGTGCTAGCTCATCCCCTCCCTGCACCCTAGGCCTTCACCACCCTATTGTCTGTGTCCATTGGTTATGCATATATGCATACAAATTCTTTGGTTAATCTCTTCTCACCCACCCCACCTTCGCTCATGGTGCTACAATCACAGATCTCTCCAGGACCTAGTCCAGTGGCTGGGAAATCAGGTAACTCAATCAATCTTGTGGATTAATTTAATCTATTACAATGTTTCCTTACTTCAATTTAAACTTATTTTGTATTCTCTCTCGAGACAGGGAGAGACCTGTTTATCCAATAAGTCTTATTTTAACATTCATACATATTTAAGGTAGGTTACAAGACTAATTTTACATAGTGTCAATAACTCTAAGGACAACCTCCCCGGACACCCCACCCTTCCTCTACTTACTCAGAGGTAACAAAGCTGTCACTGATCGAGCATCAAACTTCACAGATTCTGAACAGCTGTCAGTGTCCCCATCTTGATCGGAAAAGCTATCCCACTGTGCCATACCTCTGTCAAACACATGGAAAAACATTTACATACAAAATGGTTAGGACCCTTTGGCATAATGTTTCCAACTGAATTTTAGAATTAAAATTCAATTTGAGCAAGAAAATACAATTAACTAAATTTACATATCTGCCATATATATGTATATTATACCTACCCATAAGTTTTAATTGTAACAGTAAGACAGACTCGCACAGGACCTACACATGTATCTTTCTACGCACACGTGTACATCTGTGTTGTAGGTGTGTGTTTTTTGAGAGTGAGAGGTAGCTTTTCTTTTTTAGCTAAAACAATATTTTTTCTAAGTGACAGAAAACAGTAGTTTAGCTGAAAAGAACAACAAAAAATCCCTTAGAAAAAATAGTTGTGCAAAATTTTAAGCAAATATTTCCTGTGGTCTTTCATCAGAACTTGATGAGCCAGTTTTTCTTTGGCCAAGGCATCTGTTTACCACTTTGGGCAGAAAAAAAAAATCTAATCACTAGATTAGGAATTACAGAAAAAACTTAGTTTTGTTTTTTCTTTTCTTACTTGTATTTATTTACTTATTTTTCAGGACTCCTCATTATATACTTTGGCCATATCATAAATATGTCCTTGTACCTTTTTTTAAAAAAAAATTATTGATTTCAGAGAGAGGGCAAGGGAGAGGAATAGAGAGATAGAAACACTGATGCCATGACTTTCTGGTTCATGGGCCTATGCTTAAACACCGAGCCACACTGCCAGGGCTATCCTTGTACCATTTAAAGTACAATCCATATTCTATGATACAATCTGTGCCTATGTATCTTGAAGATGCTTCAGAATCATTTTAAAGGCTTGATTAAAAACAGATTGAGTTTCCAATGTTTGTGGTGGAGGAGTCAAGAATTTTCAAATCCAACTAATTCTCTCTAGTAATGCTGCAGCTTGCAATCTGAGGATCACGTTTTAAAAACATTTTCCGTGAAAATAAATTATACTACTTTTTCTTGGAAACAGTTCAGTTCATTTGATTGATAAATTTAGAATATAAAGTATTCTTAATAAATATCTGTTGACTAAATGATCTGATTTGTGTTTGGTCAGGTATTAGTCTCATATATTAGTTTTGTTTTTATTTTTTAAACAAGATAGAAGTCTGGAGACAGGGGAACCAAAAAAGTGGGCTTCTGCTGATAGAGAATTTCTTGGTAAATAGGTTTTGACCTTAATTCAGATTTTTTTCCTATTCTACACTCTTATTCTTTTTATGGCTTCCTTAAACAGGAACCAAATGTTAGGGCTGGGTGACTGTGGTGCCCTATGAAGGCACTGCCAATCACCTGTTCCTAACAAGCATCACTTTCCTCTTGTCAGCCCACCTGGCATCTAGCTATGGCTATATCCCACTGTAGCTCTCAAGAGAATGTTACATTTTGGTTGGGACAATTTTTTTTTAAAGGACGGTCTTAGTTGTATTTTAAAGGGGAAAAAAATGTAGCAAGTCCAGAAAGATAATACAGTGATCTAATTTTGGCCTCAATAAGTCAAAATGAATGTTATTTTTTATCCGTATACTTGCTCAGAATTCCCACATGTATGTTTTCATAAATTTGCAATTTAGAACCTACAGGTCTGTTTTGGTTTAAAGAACTTTTATTGGGAGAAAGAAAGAATTCCTTTTTTTTTTCTCCCTTTCTTTTTAAAGGTGGATCTAGAATGCTAGATGCTCCATCATTATATATATATATATATATATAGTAAGTATTGGGATATTTTTCAATCAATAACTTTAAGATGGAGATACCTATTCCTTCATGTAGGCTAGTCCAACAAGTTACTATTATGTGCCATTACCTCACGTACTGTGCAAGTCACTAGACAGCCAAGATCAATGTGTATAGAACATCAAGCACCAAAGATCTTATGCACCAATATAAAAGACTAAAAATATGTAAATTATCACCAAATTATATATATATATATATATATTCAGCTCTGATCTTATTTCTGATCCAGCTCAGAATCATTTTTTTAAATAATACAATTAGCTACAACAGTGTGTTTTCCACATCAACCTAATTTTTATTTTTCCCAGACTTATTGGTGTTGGCATATATCTATATATATCATCTGTTTATTATAATCATTTATTTCTAGTTTTATGCAGAGAGACACACAGGGTAAAGTCGAATGTAAAGGTAAATAGAAATGCTAGCCAAGCACAGTCACATCAACCAGAGTTCAGGGTCTATTCTAGTTCACTCTCATCCACCAGACCCATATCTGATTGCACGGCAACTCCTGACTTCCTCCTCCATTCTTTCCACTCTATTCCAGTTTTTTTTCTCCATTTCAGCTCATTTTTCTCTACCACAGCTAGGCTCTTTGGGTAGTAGAAATGGATTTGGCAATAAATGGGGAGAATCCGAGAGATACTTAAAAAGAGAAGGAAATTAAGACTTGATGAGCAAGCATCAAAATATAACTAGGAGGAAAAAATCAAACAGAAAATATGTTTCAGGAAAAAATGGAGAACATAATATGGAGAACATAAACTTGAGAACAAACATATTTAATGAGCAAGTAAAGGAAGAAGAATCTGCATTAAAGGTAAGGAAGAACTTTTGACACTATGCTAGAAGAAAGCCGGGTCAAGGAATAGGACAAAGAATTCCAAAGCATGCAAGGACATCCATAACCTGCTTGCTGCATGGAATTTGAGCTCTTTGGCTTGTATGATAAAGAAGCAGATTCCTGAGAAATCAAGAAACAGTAAATGTGTACAAATGACAGGCCTTGAATGTGTGAACCAGAAATCTGGTCATGTTCATGCTCTTCTGAGAAGAGACACTGAAGATTGCACTGAGATAGTGCATTGAGGGAAGTTTTATTGGCTGTGGCGGGTCTCAGTGCTTGTCCTCTCTGTATTATCCATCCCCTTGGTGTTCTCACTAGCCTCGCTGCTTCAAATACAAACTTAAAGGCTGGTTGATGACTCTTACGCCGGTGTCTGTTGTCCAGAACTCTCCTAATTCCAGACCTCATGCAATGGTCTAACAGCATCACAACTTGGATTTCCTTATGGCCCAAATCTAGGGATCTTCCTCATCTCATACTCCACATCCAATCTATTGTCACTTTCCCTTCTGCCATCCTAGTTGGAGCCTCATCATCTTTCTCAACTGGTCTCTCAGCTACCTGCTTACTATTTCCATTTTATATACTTATTTATTCTCCATTTACCTGTACAGTGTTCCTCTCACAAAGCAAGTCACATCATGTCACTCCACTGCTCAAAACCTGTGAACACCTTCCCATCTCACTCAGCTCCCCATTAAAACCTCACTCTCTTACACAGACTGACATTTCTTGAGCCAAATATGTAAAATTACAACATATCTCTTTTACTTCCTCAAGTCCTTCCTGGCTTAATTTTTGTTTTGGTTTTCAAAAAAATTTGCACCAACTGATATGAAATACATTTTTCTTATTCATCATGTCTATTGTCCGTCTCCTTTCACCCAAGTTAGATCCATGATTCATTTCTTTAGTTCAATGACCAGAAAGTCCCTTACATTTGGTAGAGTCCAATTACATATATAAATACATTATAAGAAATTTCATAAGTTAATGAAAGAATATTTTTTTGCAAGATGACTAGGTTTCATATATAGGGTTATGCCTCAAGCAAAGTTTGTATTTCACTATTGTGGAAATTTTTAAAGTTCTTCTTTTATATACTGGGAAATGAAAAGGTTTTCTCTGAATTGTGTATAAATAGGAAACTGAAACAAGACATTTCACCCTCAAAGTTCCCACTTTACCTCAAACGCATTCATTAGTTTTACTAGATTACTTCAGTTCTTTACTGCATTATGATTGCAATTTTTAAATAATTTTAAAGAACATACACATATGAAGTTAGCAGCCAGTTAACGATTTACACAATTCAAATGTGCCTTTAAATGTTATTTCCAAGATAACAATTCCTTTTTATCTTAAGAAAAAAAATAACTTCACATAAAGTTACAAGTCCAACCAAATGTCAATGCACTGACAAAGGACTGAAATCTTCTGAGTTTGTATTATCTATTAAAAGCGCGTTCTCATGAGAAGTGAAACACATCTCTGCAATATCAGCTTTTAGTAAAGTGGGTGAAGAGTTTACAGAAGCTACGACAGGAAATCCATGTGAAAGAATTTCAATGTTAACTTGTTTGGAAACACACCTTTTACACTTTTCCTTTTGTTTACTTATTATAAAAACACGATAACAATGTTTGAGGTAAACTGGGGGAAAGTTTCTATCATCCTTTGTCCTAATATAAGAAAAATATACTTTCATAGTTTCATATAAAATTTGAGTCTTTTATATAAAATATCCATGTTACTTAGTTGATTCATAATGACATTATCATTTGGTCTTATACATTTCCCTTACAATTAAATCAATATTTTATATTTCAAATAATTTTTAATTTATAATTATGGGCTACATGATAACTCTTTAAATATATGAATCTTATTTATATAGTCATTTTTCTATGATGTAATTATTTTTAATTTTTCCCTTCTCCTTAGGAGGACAATATTTACTAATATAGATAATGTAAATATTTTCATAATATGTGTCTTCTTTTGAAATGTTATTTTAAGATAATTCCCTATATGTTAAAACTACCAGTTAGCAGGAAAACTATTTTAAACTTCTTGGTATTTACTGCCTAACTGCTCTTTTTAAAGATCATACAAATTTACAAAGGTTACAGTCAAATATGAGTATGACAATAATAAGACAAATTCACCACTAGTCAGCAATAATATTTACTTTAGAATCATTCTGACTTTGATAAGAGTTAATACCTCACGGTGGCTTTTATTTGTAATTTCTGTTATTAGTTTGTAAGAGATATTTCCATGTAACTATTTTTCTTCTTGGGTTTTGTTTATTCATATCAATTGCTTATACATCCTCAGGAGATCTTTATATAGATATGAATAAACTCTTTATATGCAATATATATTTTATGCAGACTTCTTTTTTCCCCTTTATTGAATAAGATATTACAAATGTGTCCTTATCCCCCCAATGTTCCCTCATCCCTATTTAGATTTGTCATCAAACTCTTAAGGTTAACTTTATCCTTAAGATTTGGGGTAAATAATAACTTTGTAACTTTTATTATTAAAAAAACCTTTGATTTTGCATAAAAAGTTTAAAAAATGTGTATAAAATGAAAATAACTAACATATTTGAGAAACCAATAGCTCTACACTTACGAAATGTGTTCACAGAAGGGATTAAGGTAAGAAATGGACATAACTATATTGTGCCGGGTACTACTGAAGTTAATCCTTGGTAGTGAAGGAAAAATAGCATCATTTTTTTAGTATAAAGTCTAGGATTCAATATTGGTTGTGCAATTTCTGAACTATGTGACCTTTGACAAATATTTTAATTTATTTTATTGCAGTTTCTATGTATATATATATATATATATATATGTAAAATATGATTATAATTTTATGGATTTAAATTTTGCTCTTTCTAAATTGTGTGTGATAATATCAAGTTTT
>NW_006283588.1:2855911-2878974 GCF_000327345.1 Myotis davidii
TAATTTAAAGATTTATTGTGAGAACTTAAAATAATTTTTGTAAATTGCCTGGTACACAGACAACCATCAAAAAAATGAATCACCTTTATTTTAAAATAACAATTCCTTTTTATCTATACCTTTTCTATTTTATCCTCACAGCAGCTCCATTAGTTATAGAGCAGTATTGTTTCCATTTTACAAGGCTAGAAAGCCAAGACCTAAAAGGTTTGAATAACTAGTTAATGTTGTAGAACTAAGGAATGAGGAAGCTTAGATTTGTGTGTACTTCCAGAAAATCAGCTTTCTAACTATTGCATAAAGCATTTATAATCTCAGTTCTATAACTTTTTTAAATCTCAGAACACTAATCCCCATTTTATGCTGTGTAAATCTTACCCATTCTTTAAGATGAATCTAAATTCTAACAAATTCAGGAACATTTTTTTTTAATAGTCCTTTCTCTCTTTGAAGCAATTCTGGCCTCTCCTATATTTCCATAGTAGTTGTCTGTACACTTTCACACTAGTCAAGGTACCCAAATTATATGTTTTTATATTATATTATATTAATTGTATTATATTAATCATATTATATTAAGGTGCTCAAGTTAAATAATAAAATTCCTGAAGACGGTAACTGTATTTTATATTTTGAGTGTAAATTTCTTTATGACTAGTCCAGAGAAGTGCATAGATGGATACACAACCAACAATTCTTACATTATCATGTAAAGCTAATAAAAGATATTAAATTAAAGCCACAAGTATAATGTGAAAATTAAGAAAATGTTTCTAATTAAAGAATGTAATCATATTTTGAATAAAGCCAATATTTTTCAACAAAATATACAGTTATATGCTCAAAATTTCTTACCAGTTTAACCTGAAAAGTATTTAGGATATTTTATGTATATCTCTATGTACACACATACAGTTTCCATTCATGGAACACCTAGAACAAATTTCTAGTTTTTATCATTGAGACAACCAAACCAAATTATTAGTGCTACAATAAAAAATCTACTAGAAATGATTAATTTTGTGTACACACACACACACACACACACACACACATATATATATATATACACACACACATATCTCACACATCCTGTGGGATCACCCAGACACAGAGGAGACACATATAATTAATAGAATTTTGGAAAAACATTAAAATAAACTTACTTTACTGTTTGTCCTAAGGACGGCTGAAGTGATTTATCCACTTCCCACTTTTTACAATTGAAATGTAAAATCTTTATCACATAGTATTTCAGCATCTGATACATGAAGAAGGGAAATGACACAATGAGTGTTGAAAATCTTTCTTAACAATGCATTTCAATCATACTCTCACCAAAGTACAAGTTTGCAAAATCTAAATCTGTCTTCCCATCTAGGACATTACAAAAGAAAAAGAGAAGTAAGATGAAAAAGAAACAGGGGTTATTATAACAAGGAATAGAATATATGGAAGATTAATTCTCCCTTTTTATGATGTGTATGCCTTCTATAAATTCCTATTCTCTATTATCTTCTACTAGAGGCCCGGTGCACGAATTCGTGCATCAGTGGGATCCCTCGGCCTGGCCTGTGGGATTGAGCCAAAACCGGCTCTCTGACATCCCCCAAGGGTTCCCAGATTGCGAGAGGGCACAGGCCAGGTCAAGGGACCCCACTGGTGCACAATCAAGGTGGGGAGGGATGCGGGAGGTTGGCCAGCCAGGGTGGGACTGCGGGAGGGCTTCAGGGCATGTCTGGCCCATCTCACTCAGTCCCGACTGGCTGGACTCCAGCAGCAAGCTAACCTACCAGTCGAAGCATCTGCCTCCTGGTGGTCAGTGTACATTATAGTGACTGGTAGACTGTCTGCTCCCTGGTGGTCAGTGCATGTCATAGTGAGCAGTTGAGTGGCCTTAGCATATCATTAGCATATTATGCTTTGATTGGTTGAACAGCCGACCGGATGACTGAACACTTAGCATATTAGGCTTTTATTACATAGGATATGACTTAACACAGCTGTAACAAGTAAGCCCTACCTATATTACCTGGGAATGTTGTTGCAATGAATTCTTTGAACTCCTTTTGCTTATTTTCATTCTTATCAATAGTGATTTGTTTTTCTTAACCTTTCCCACCCTACATCCTTATCTCTTGCTTCTAACACAAAACACATGAGGAAAGGAAACAGATACTAAGTAAAAGTAATAATATAACAATGCTCACTTTGGCTCTGTTTATACTGATGTTGGCATTATCTACAGATCTCTTTTGAGCACCTAACCAATTATCTATTTCCCTAGAAGAAGAGAGCAGGAAAGGGGGTCTAAAGCATTGAGTCAGAGGAAAGAAATGTCCTTCACCTTCTACCACCCTGTCTGAGTTTGCAGTTTTCATCTCATTTGCTTGATCACATTTAAGAAGTTCCAGAGTGACAAACATAAAAGGCATACATTACATTAATGAAGCTAATTTTTAGATCTAATTCTTCTGGGGAAAGGTGTTCAGTTTATATTCCATAGGCACTTCTTAGTGCTCTAAATAGGGAGAGATCATATTTTCTACCACAAATGGCCAAAATAATCTTGCCATGCCTTTGAGTACCACAGAACATTATCTTCTCCAAAGACAATATGCCTGCAAGAAAGAATGCAGGAACAGTGCACTGTGCTTGAGAGAGAAAGTAACAGTATCACACAGCATTCTTATTTTTCTAAGATTAGATAATATTTCAATTGCTTCCTTTTTTATTTTTTCTTTCTTTGGTTAATCCCTACCCGAGGATATTTTTCCATTGATCTTTTAGAGAGAGTGAAGAGAGAGAGAAAGACAGAGAGAAACATCGATGTGATAGAAACACATTGATTGGTTGCCTCCTGCACGTACCCCAACCAGGGCCCAGGCCAGGGAGGAGCCTGCAACCAAGGTATATGCCCTTGATTGGAACTAACGCAGGAACCTGCATCCATAGGCTGACACTCTATCCACTGAGCAAAACTGGCTAGGGCCTTTTTTATTGAACTTATTGGGGTGACACTGATTAACAAAACCATACAGGTTTCAAGTGTACAACTTGATAAAATATCATCTGCGTACTGCATCGTGCATTCCACCTACTTTGCCCACTCCACCTACTCCCGCCCCCCATTTTCCTCTGGCTGTCATCAAACTGTTGTGTTTATGTGTTATGTATATATATTTTTTCTTAATCCTTTAACTTTCTTTCATCCAGTCCCCCAAACTCTCTTCCCTCTGAGAGCTGTCAGTCTGTCCCATGTATCCATGTCTCTGTTTTTTGTTTTGTTTTGAAATCTACCTGGCATTTTAATAGTAAATTCTTTTAAAAAATATTTCCCATGAACCACATAGTAAGTTTGCCTGTAGTTTTGTTTATCTTTACAACAATTTTGAGAAAGAATCATTGATTGCCTGCCTCCTGCACGTCTCACACTGGGGGGATGAAGGCCGCAACCTGGGCATGTGCCCTGACTGGGAATTGAACCGTATCCTTCTGGTTAAGAGGTCAATGTTCAACCACCGAGCCATGCCAGCCTGGCTGCAACAATTTTTTGAGATAGGTACTATTAGTGTCCTCGTTTTATTAATGAGGAAAATGAGGCTCAGAGTTTAAATGGTTTGCCCTTGTAAATTGTTGGGCCAGAATTCAAATCCAAACATTTAACTTCAGGTCCCATACACTTTTTTCTTCTTTTTAAAAGTTAAATTTATGGGTGACATTGGTTAATAAAATTATAGAGGTTTCAAGTGAAAGGCTAATAGTAATAGTAACAGAGACACTGAAGTAAGCTGTGAGAGAGAGGTCTAGCCAGGTAGCTTCAGACAAGAAGTAGGGTCACTGAGGTGGATTAAGGCTGACCTGCAGATAGGCTATTGGGCTATTCCTTAACCACACTAAGTTTATCACGAAATTCTTAGTGAGGAGAAACTTACACTAACATCAAACGCACTCTATTTCCTTTATAATTATTTGTGTATAAATCTTATTTTAGATGTACATATAAAATATCCTTTTTGGGTCTTGCTGGGGTCCAGCCCCAGCAGGTCCAGGGGTCCCCAAAGGTGTGGACGGAGTCGGCGAAGAAGGAATGACACGGAGACAGCGTTCAGTTGATCAGCAGCCTTGCCAGGATCTCTAGCCACAATCTCCAGCCAAGTTCTGTGTCCATGTTCTCTTGCTAGGTTCTCCAGCCACGTTCTCCAGCCAGGTTCTGGAGCCATGTTCTCTAGCGAAGGGGTTTTATTCCCTCCCTAACTTCAGGGGAAAATCCCTACCTGGGGAAACAACCTTTCTCGGAGAGGTGACCTTGGTTAAAACACATAGTGCCAAGAAGGTGAGCAAACATATTAAGAACAGTATGCCATATATGCCAGGTCCCTTGAAACAGCAAGGATGGACCAGCTCCCAGCAGGGTCTTTAAAAAAATCTGGAATTTGAAAAACCTCAAACTTGAATACCCCTGTCCACACTTCATTATTAGAAAAGTCAGATTGGGAATAATAAGCTAAGGCACCAACTTTCCAAACTTCTAGCCTAATGAGGTTTAATTTTGTCAGAGTAGGCTATATTTCTAGCATGTCTCTGTAATGTTGTTATGTGTATATCTTTCTTTTCACAATGCTAACCACTTCTGTTTGATTACTTCCACATTCTTCAAAAATGAAATTATGCATTTAAAAAGCCCCGTCTCTCTCTCTTTGTGTGTGTGTGTGTGTGTGTGTGTGTGTGTAAAAGTAATACATAATGTATTATATTATATATTACATGGTATTCTCCATCAGGTTTTTCTATATGTAAGATACCTAACTAGGGAACCATGTAGAAAATATATTCAAGTCAACTTAATGATTAATTGGAAGAACAGAGGGAATATCTAAGGATTTGGAAGTTTATATTAATTGTTTCATTTGATTTCACAGAAACTTTGCCAGGTCATCTTTCTGATTAAGATATTGAGGCTTAGAGATATTAAGCAATCTTGGCAAGAATAGAGTTATGAGTCATCAGACCTAGTATTCAAACCCAGTTAAGTCTGATTTCAAATCTTGGAAAAATATACATTTTTCTCAGTCTAAGATCAGTGTATGCATTATTAGAGGGGCTCTATCAGAAATGTTATATTGAAAACAAACTACAAACCTGGACATATTCCAGATCATTGGGATAGTGGCTTTACAATCAGTTACTGCCATGGGACTCCAATGACTTTGTTTCTGTTGCCTGTGGACATATGTGTCTAGAGTGAAGGCTATATAACATTATCCCTGGTGTTCAGATAAAATTTTACAATCAAAGAGAGAAATGGATTGGAAGAACTGACTAGGGTCTTATAGGGCTCCTTGTGGTAAGTCATGCATTCTGAACTCAAAGGAAGATATATTTTACACTCATTAAGAGATACTTTTGTAGCCATGACCGGTTTGGCTCAGTGGATAGAGCGTCGGCCTGCGGACTGAAAGGTTCCAGGTTCGATTCCGGTCAGGGGCATGTACCTTGGTTGCGGGCACATCCCCAGTGGGGGGTGTGCAGGAGGCAGCTGATCGATGTTTCTCTCTCATCGATGTTTCTAACTCTCTATCCCTCTCCCTTCCTCTCTGTAAAAAATCAATAAAATATATTTTTAAAAAAAGAGATACTTTTGTATGCCCCAAAATGCAACAGGTCATTAGTTATCCTATATAATAAAAGCCTAATATGCTAAGTGTCTAGTTGTCTGTTCAACCAATCAAAGCATAATATGCTAATGATATGCTAAGGCCGCTCAACCGCTCCCTATGACATGCACTGACCACAAGGGGGCAGACAGTTGACCAGTCGACCAGTCACTATGATGTGCACTGACCACAGGGGGCAGACATTACGACCTGTAGGTTAGCTTGCTGTTGGGGTCCGGCCAATCAGGACTGAGTGAGATGGGCCAGACATGCCCTGGAGCCTTCCTGAGGTCCCTGCCAACCTCCTGCGTCCCTCCCTGGCCCAAATCATGCACCAGTGGGATCCCTCGGCCTGGCCTGCACCCTCTCGCAATCTGGGACCCCACGGGGGATCTGGAAGGGCCAGTTTCAGTCCAATCCCGCAGGCCAGGCCGAGGGACCCCACTGGTGCATGAATTCATGCACCAGGCCTCTAGTAAGGTATATGATACCAAGTATTTATGTGATAAATTTGTAACGATATTTTTTCATACTCTGAATTCAAAGCAATAATTATATAGTGAGTTAAACATTTTAATAATGTTGCAACAGACACATCTCTATGTGAATATAAAGCACTGTGTAACTATCAAAACATACCTCACTGAAATTTATATTGAAAAATTGCATCCTAGCAGAGCTTTTGTTAGATGATCCTAAATAGAAAAAGAGAAAAATCTTGATGTTATCTGTAACTTTTTACATAACCTTATATGAATAGAAGTTTCCTACACAAATATTATTGAAGTTAAAATACAGAAACAGACTTAGTATCAGCACTAAGCAGTATCGTCCACCAAGCCTATCAAAAATGTTTTGGTTCACCCACAAAATCATAAATTGATATTGCTAAGGGTTTAGTATTTTTGTAGGATTTAAAAATTTACTTTATACATGCATTATACTTCAAAAGTTGGTTAAAAACTATAGACCTATGAAATCTAGGTCTAAATTTATGTTTCTATGTTGCAATGTAAAATTACATTAAAATATCAACACTCAGCGGAGTGGAAGGACCAATGTACTTGTTTACTTTTCTTTGAGAATCAATGCACTTCAGCAGATTGTCAGTTTTTAGAAAAAAAGTGCATGGAGGACTTTTATCCAGCCCCAACATCTAAAGAGCTTGGAAGTCATCATTCATGTCTCTAACAAGAAAAATTAGTTGAACAAACTAAAAATTAATCGTTTTTCTTGGAGCCATTAAAGAGAACTGAGGTCCCAGGGCAAAGTACCACCCAAATTCAGTAAGGAGACTAGACACCCAGAGCTGAGGTTAGCTTACCTGGAGCAGAAGGCTTGAACAGGAGCATAAACTGGTGAGAACATTAAATGGTCACTTTGTTGAATCGCTGGAGGCTGAGTGAGGACTAGTGTGTGAAGTGGGAGACTCTTAAGGGCTGCAGTCTTAGGGGCATCCCCACACTTTCATGGGCTTTATCTCTAAAAATCTCACCAGGTATTTACAGTGAAAAGCCAAATAAACAAACAAAAAAATCACTGGGTGCCTCTGGTACAGGGAGCAGAAAAGTAACCATGTTTTAAAATTGAATTTTTAGAGTACATTTAATAATACAATTATTTAGATTTCAAGTGTACAATTCTATAGTATATCATCTGTCTATTTACTCTCTTCTACCTGACCTACCCTCTTATACCTTTGGTAATCCTCATACTATGTCTATGAGGTTTATTTTTATTGCTTAACTAGAGGCCTGGTGCATGAAATTCATGCATTGGGGAGGGGGGTGTCCCTCATCCCAGCCTGCACCCTGTCCAGTCTGGGACCTCTCAGGGGACATCAAATTGCTGGTTTAGGCCCGATCCCACAGGCAGTTGAACATTTCTCTCACAATCTGGGACTGCTGGCTCCCAACCGCTCACCTGCCTGCCTGATCACCCCCTACCACTCCCTTGCCAGCCTGATCGACACCTAACTGCTCCCCTGCTGGCCCAATCACCACCAACTGCCCTCCCCTGCCAGCCTAGTAGCCCCCAACTGCCCTCCCCTGACAACCTGGTCACCCCTAACTGCTCTCCCTTGCTGGCCTGGTCTCCCCTAACTGCCCTCCCCTGCAGGCCTGGTCTCCCCTAACTGCCCTCCCCTGCAGGACTGGTCCCCCCCAGATGCCCCCTCGATGCCCCCTCCACTGGCCTGGTTTCCCCTAACTGCCCTCCCTACAGGATGGGTCCCCCCAAATGCCCTCCCCTGCTGGCCATCTTGTGATGGCCATCTTTGACCACATGAGGGCGGCCATCTTATGTGAGGGTATGATGGTCAATTTGCATATTACCTCTTTATTATATAAGATTCCTTCACTTGTTTCACCCAGTCCCACAACCCTCTCTCCTCTGACAGCTGTCAATCTGTTCTCTATATGAAGAGTTTGTCTCTATTTTGTTCAGATGGTATTTATTCCTCTGACTGGCTTATTTCACTTAGCATAATACCCTCTAGGTCTATCCATGCTACAAAAAAGGTAAGATTTCTTTTTTTTATGGCTGAGTAGTATTCCATTGTGTAAATGTACAACAGATTTTTTTTATCCAGTCATCTACACTAATAAAAGAGAAAGATGCAAATTGTCCATTCCTTCACGATGCCCACCAGCCGATCAGGAGTGAGTATGCAAATTAACCTCATTGCCTCCATGGAGACTGACAGCAGGGAGGACGCAGCTCCTAGCACTGCATGGCCTGCTTGGCTATTGCCGCGGTGACCCAGGAGCAGGCAAGCACAGCCTGCAGGCACCTCGCAGCACAGCCTCCTTGGCCATTGCTGCAGCAACCGGGGAGGAGGCAAGCCCAGCCTGCAGGCGGCTACCAAAACAGCCTGCTTGGCTGTCACCTCGGCGACCCGGAAGCAGGAAAACATGCCCACAGGCAGTTCCTGACACAGCTTGCTTGGCTGTCATCACGGCAACCCAGAAGCAGGCAAGTGCAGCCTGCAAGGCAGCTCCCAGGCAGGCAGCTCCCAGCATGGCCTGCTTGGCTGTTGCCAGGGTACCTGGGGAGCAGGCAAGCCTGGCCTGCAGGCAGCACCCAGTATGGCCTGCTTGGCAGTCACTGCGGTGTGGAGCAGGCAGGCCCCGCAGAGAGCAGAGAACCATGGGGAGCGGCCCTAAGCCATCATTAGGACATCCCCTATGGGCTCCCAGATTGGAGAGGGTGCAGGGACACACACACACACACACACACACACACACACACACACACACACACACACGAATTTCATGCACTGGGCCTCTAGTCTATTATGAGCACTTGGGCTGCTTCCAAATCTTGGCTATTGTAAACAGTCCTGCAATGAACATAGGCATGTATATATTATTTCAAATCAGTGTTTCAGGCTTCGATGCATGTATTTCCAGAAGTGGAATTGTTGAATCATAAGGCAGTTCCATTTTGAATTTTTTGAAGAAAGTCAATACTGTTTTCCATAGTGGCTGCACCAATTTGCATTCCACCAACAATATACCAGGGTTCCCTTTTCTCCACATCCTCACCAGCATTTGTTATTTGTATATTTATTGATGATAGCCATTCTGATTATATTTGTGAAGTGATAGCTCATTGTGTTTTTAATTTGCATTTCTCTGATGATTAGTAATGTTGAGCATCTTTTCAAATGTCTATTGGCCATTTGTATGTTCTTTTCTTGAGAAGTGACAATTGAGGTCCTTTGCCCATTTTTTAAATTGGATTGTTTGGGTTGTCTTTTTTTTGGGGGGGGGTGTTGAGTTGTTGGGTTCTTTATAAATTTTGAATATTAACCTCTTATCAGATGTATCATTGGCAAATATGTTTTCCCATTGAGTGGACTGTCTTTTCATTTTGTTGATGGTTTCCTTTGCTGTGCAAAATCTTTTTAGTTCGATATAGTTCCATTTGTTTATTTTTTGTTTTCCTTGAATGAGCAGATAGCTCAGAAGAAATATTGCTATGAGAAATGTCCAAGATTTACTCACTTATGTTTTCTTCTAATATTTTTATGATTTTGAGTTTTACCCTTGTTTTTAACCGATTTTGAATTTATTCTTGTGCATGGTGTATACTCACTTATAATAAAAACATTCAGCAAAGTAGGAATAGAAGGAAGATACCTCAACATAATAAAGACCATATATGACAAATCCACAACCAACATCATACTCAATGGGCAAACACTAAAAGCATTTTCCTTAAGATCAGGAATAAGACAGGGACATCCACTTTTACCACTCCTATTCAACAGAGTGCTGGGAGTTCTAGCCATAGCAATCAGTCAAGAAAAATAAATAAAAGGCATCCAAATTGGAAAGGAAAAAGGAAAAGTGTCAGTATATAAAGATTACATGATACTGTACACAAAAATCCTAAAGACCCCACCAAAAACCTAGTAGAGCCCAGCTTGCATGGCTCAGCAGTTGAGTGTTGACCAAAGAACCAGGAGGTCACAATTCGATTCCTGATCAGGGCACTTGCCCAGGTTGCAGGCTCAGTACCCAGGTTGTAGGATTGATCCCCAGTGGGAGGCATGCAGGAAGCAGCCAATCAGTGATTCTCTCTCATCACTTATATTTCTATTTCTCTATTCCTTTCCCTTCTTCTCTCTAAAACACAAAAATAAATAAATAAATAACCCACTAGAACTGATAAATTTAATAAAGTAGCAGAAGTCCTAACTGGTTTCGCTCAGCAGATACAGCATCGGCCTGCAGACTCAAGGATTCCAGGTTCGATTCCGGTCAAGGGCATGTACCTCAGCCCAGCCTGCACCCTCTCCGAATAAATTTAATCAAGGAGGTAAAAGACTTACACTCAGAAATTATATGATACTGAAGAAAGAAATTGTGAAAGATGCAAATACGTGAAAGCATATACCGTGTTCATGGATAGGAAGAATTAACATCATTAAAATTTTAATACTACCTAAAGTAATCTATAGAGTCAACTCAACTCCTATCAAAATACCAACAGTGCATTTCACAGAACTAGAACAAATATTCCAAAATTTTATATTTTACATAAAGATCCCAATAGCCTCAGCCATCTTAAGAAAGAAGAACAATGTTGAAATTACCATTCTACCTGATATCAAACTATACTACAAGGCTATAGTCATCACAACAGCATGGTATTGGCATAAAAATAGACATATTGATCAATAAAAGAGAATAGAGACTCCAGAAATAAACCCACACACCTCCCTGCTCCCCTCCCAAAGCCCTGACTGCTCCACTGGATCTGCTGCTGCCACCTGCCCAACACTCCCTCATTTTCAACTTTCAACACAAAATTACAAGGTTTGTCAAATGGCAGGAAAGTGTATCCCAGGCCCTAAAAGTCATGCTTCTTGGACAGCTGGGGAAGTACATGGGGTAAAGTATGCACGAAATACTAGTGACTAATTTCCTTGCAAGCTCAGCTGACTCCTCAAAGCAATATTAATAATTTTCCCTTTCCTTGTGATTCATGTCCTCATAAAAAGACAGAAAAATAGCAGTTAAGGAAAAAATTGAATGTGAACCCATTTCTAAGAGATATTTTTTAAAAACATGAATTTACATTGCACTTGGTTTAGGGAAGTGCAACTTCAGAATTAAAGCGACAGACCCATGTAGTTTAAATAAACTTAAGAGTGATAAAAGTGTCACTTAATTTAAGTCTGAGCAAACTTCATTAAGCAAATTCCTATCCAGAAGTTTCCTGGAATCATTATGGGATGTCAGCCTAGGAGCTCTATATTATAGCCAAGGGAATTGTAGCTAAGTGGGTATCATTTACTTTATAGCAATTTTACATACTTCCTACCCTTTTCTTCTTACAGCAAAACCTCTTCATTTTAAAAAGAGAGAACTTAAAGACACCTCAAAAAATTATCTAGGGTCACCTGGCCAGTGACAGAGCATGAACTAAATTTGTATTCTATAGTGTCCTTTCCACTTCCATGTCACATGGATATTTAGCTTTCATGAATATACGTAATTATTTATCTATACTTCTCTGTTTTCTCTCTTAAAATCTTCAGAAGCCACTGCTGATAATTTTTAGGAGTGCTTCCAAAGCTCAGCTCTGTCTTTTGCTGTTCGATCGGCCTGCAACGGCTTTCAGAGAATAAAGGGATCTTTCTCTTTTGCCTTCCACCACTCACTGATGAACTCTCACCAGGAACCATATGGTGAAGGTGATTATGAACAATGTAGTTACTAGCATCTCCTCGAGGACACAGAAAAAAATGGTAAAAACAGAATAGCAGTGTTGTGTAGTGAGGCAAAAAGCAATACTGCATACTTACTTAGTCTGGGAACTCAGAAAGGGACTTATCATTGAAGAAGGACTGGAGGTTGAATTGCTGAACAGGAAGAGAAAATTCTGGATGGAAGAAGCAGTGTATCCAAATGCCTGAAAAAGGCAAGAGCATGAAGAGCATCAAAGACCAAAGGAAGGCCAATGTGGCTGGAGAAAAACAAAACAAAACAAAACAAAAACCCAGAAAATGGTAAGCGAGGTTCCAGATAAAGCTGTTACATAGGAGGCTAATGGATTGAGAAGCTTTTCTTGATCTTAAGAGTAGTGGCAAGACTTCTATGATTTTGAAGTGGGATTAAGGAAAAAGTTGACTCATTTGCAATGCAATGTGGAGAATAAATTAGAGGTTGGAAGTTAGATTAAGGGCAAGTAGACTAGATAGAAAGTTAGGAAAGCTGATTGACTTGGGTGGTATCATGGTAATGGGGAGAAGTGGATAGAGATATTAAAAGGAAAATTTAATGGGACTTGATAATGGGTTAAATGGTGACAGATGGTAGGTTTGGCATTTTCTCATTTACTACTCAAGATCTACTTTTATCTCTTTTCACCCTTGTATTTTCCCCAATAGGCTAACCTTTTTGCACTAAAATAAATGCCTCCCTTGACCTCTGGCTTCTAGTTAGGTTTGGCAAATGGGCAGCCAGCAGGAGATTTGTGAAAGGAAATGGTTAGTTCTTCATGTTAATTGCCTAGGAACAGAATGAATATTTATTGTCTGGGAATGTTAGGTGGCCTCTTAAGGAGCTACTTGACCTAATTAAGCAGAACATTGCTGGGTCTGGTAGACAGAAACCTAACTCTCATTGTTATGATGATTTCAATAACTTACCAGTTCCAGAACTGTAATAGTTTTAAAAATTCCACTACTTTTTGAGCTATGGGACCCTTGAGCAACCCACAAGTGACAGGACTTATGGTAAGCAGAATAATGCCCTCGCCTAGGAAGATATCCAAATCCTAATTCCAAGAACAGCGTTATGTTACAGGGCAAAGAAGAATTGAAATTGCTCATGGAAATAAGGTTGCTAATCACCTGAAATTAAAATAGGGAAATTATTCTGGAGTATCTTCTGAGTGGGTCCAATGGTATAATCAGGATCCTTTAAAGTAGAAGAGGAAAGCAGAAGAGAGTCAGGAAAAGTGATGTGGTGATCAAAGAATGGCCAAATAAACTTAAGGTTGCTGGCCTTGACAATGGAGGAAGAAGGGCTTTAAAAACTGTGGTGCCTGCTAGAAGCTGGAAAAGGCAAGGGCAGATTTCCCCCTAGAGCATCCATAAAGCAGTGCAGCCCTGCCAATACTTGATTTTAGCCCAGTCAGATCTGTTTTGGACATCTAAGCCATAGAACTATAAGAAAACAACTTTGTGTTCTTTTAAGCCACTAAGTTTGTGTTAATTTTTTATTACAGCAGTAGAAAAAAACTAATACAGGACTGTATTCATTTCCTAGGGCTGTCATTCAAAATACTACACTGGGTTGTTTAAGCAATAGACATTTATTTCTCACAGTTGGAGATTGAAGTCCAAGATCAAGGTGTCAGCAGGTCCGATTTCTGCTGAGGCCTCTCCTTGACTTGCAGATAGCTGCCACTTTTCTTCTTCTTCACATGGTCATCCCTCAGTGCCCACACTTTCCTGTTGCCTCCTATGTATTCAACTTTCCTCTTATAAGAACACCAGTCAGGTTGGATTAAGGCCTCATTTTACCTTAATCACCTTTTTCAAGGCCCTATCTCCAAATTTGGTCCTTTAGGTATGAGGGCTTAGGGTTTTATCATGAATTTCAGGGGAACACAATTTAGTGGGTAACAAGGATTATATTATAAGCCTCCTCTGATGCCATCTTCAGAGAGTCCTGGGGAAAATATACTCAAGTGACTTGCTGAGCCTTGTGAATTAGAGCTCAGAACTCATGCCATTTTGGATGCTGTCTTGGCCCAAGTTCATCTAATAATCAAGTTGATAAGCTGGCCTTCTCTGGGGAAAGCCAGTAAGTCTCTGCCACAAGCCACCAGCACATGTACAAAGTGATCTCACAACAGAGATGAGAGTGACTCCTGAGCTGAACAAGGATATCTGGATATTGTTGCTAATGAGTTTTCAATACGTCAACAGCAGCGGTAACCCCTGATACCTCTTTTTTGTGACCCAGCTCGTCATCTGCTGGCACACTGCTTACACAAGACTCAACATTTATCATCCGTCTTAGAAAACAGAGGCTCAGAGAATTAACTTCGTAGCCAATATCATGAGGATGGTAAATGCTGAGTTTGAATTAGAACCCAAACTGTTTGTCAACTGAGCATTCTTTGCAGCATTGTACTACCTACCTGTGAATGTAGTACTTATGGTTGAAGTAAGCCATTGTCTTTTGACTAACAGCATGAGAAACCCTTTCTGTTTCTGGTAATTTCCCCACTGTGAGTATAGTTTTGGGAGGCAAGGTCCTTGAGGCTGCAAACTCCAGCATCTCTCTCTCCCTTCCTGGAGCTCAGCTATGAGTTAAGCCAGGCCAGTGATTTAAACCTGCCTGGATTGTGAGTCTCGAGAAAAAAATAAGACAAGATGTAGCATAGGTAAGAAATGATTTATAGGAATGGTAGGAATGAGAGTTCAGAGGAAGATTTCCTATCAAGAATCCTGTGTTATTGCCCTACCTGGTTTGACTCAGTGGATAGAGCGTTAGCCTGCGGACTGAAGGATCCAAGGTTCGATTCCGTGAAGGGCATGTACCTTGGTTGCGGGCATATCCCCAGTAGAAGGTGTGCAGGAGGCAGCTGATCGATGTTTCTCTCTCATCAATGTTTCTCTCGATTCCTCTCCCTTCCTCTCTGTAAAATCAATAAAACATATATTTTTTAAAAAAGAATCCTGTGTTGGTGATGCTGTGAGCATCATCCTTAAGTAAAAGAGGCTTTGGGCCTGTGTGCTTAGCCTTCTTTACTCCTTGCTGGGTTTGCCAGCCTTCCTACTGATTCCAAATAGTAGTCTTTCAGTAAATTTCTTTGCTGAAACTAGCCAGAATTACTACAACTACAATAGCCATGATAATTGCTGTAACCATATAAAAGTAGATGTAAAGATGGTCTCAATAGTACTAAATACTGTCTGGCTAATCACCATTGCCTAAAACTTCTTCTTTACTTTCCAATTCAGTTAAGAGTTCAAAATTTAATGATTTACACTATTCCAATGGTAACTTTGTAAATGGCCTGCTATCTCTATGAAATTATGGGCAGTATGAATAAATGGAATTTTACATGAAAATTGGTCACATTCTATTTATCTTCTTTAGATGTGTAATATGATATGTAATATAAATATGAGATATACTTTATGATGTTTAGTAATGTCCCATTTTAAAATATTCACGTAATCCTGAATGACTTGGAGAAAACACCTTAAATTTCCAAATCTACAACAATATAAAGAACAGTTCAAACTTCATTAATGAGACTCAGATGACTGAACAGATCTGATGGAGTCCTGCAGCTCCCTGCAGGACAAGGGTATCATGCAAAAAGCAACCAACTAAGGAGAATAGTGAATATGATAATCAGGATAAAAGGAAATGGCAACTTTTCATCATTAGCCAACATGAAGGATAACCCACAAAGGACAAAAAACACTATCTTTTGAATAATAGTTCAAAAAAGAGGGTGATTCAGGAAAAATGAAGAAATGGAATTAATGTAAAATGCTCGAGATCCTATTTTTCTTTATCGTATATATGACACTTTCAGTGCTTAACCTTGAACCTTCTATTATTTATTTATTTATTTTTAAAAATATATTTTATTGATTTTTTACAGAGAGGAAGGGGGAGGGATAGAGTTAGAAACATTGATGAGAGAGAAACATCAATCAGCTGCCTCCTGCACACCCCCTACTGGGAATATGCCCGCAACCAAGGAACATGCTCTTGACCGGAATCGAACCTAGGACCCTTCAATCTGCAGACTGATGCTCTATCCACTGAGCCAAACCAGTTAGGGCAAACCTTCTATTAATTAGATATGAATAAAAATTATCTTAAAAAATTCATTCACAAGCAAAAGTTTGTTTTACATCACATGGAAGATATTTTGTTTGTTTATTTGCTCATTTTATTTGTTTTACTGTGGGACACACTGGCATATCAAATATTCCAGCCTGTCTCTAAAACCTGATTTGAAAACACTCTATTTCTTACATTTTAAAATATTCACTAGCTAAGGCAGATTAAGGAGAATTGTTAGAAAACTGGTTACTGATGTTATGTTTATGTCTCAAAATAAACTCCTTGTATCCAAATCACTTGCTATATTCATACAACACAGGAGAAAATAAGCAAGGTGAGGCCTCTAATGATAAACTAGTTATTAAAAATTATTCAGGAAAGAAACATGGTGTTATTTATTTAAGGAACACACTATAGAATCCTCAATGTTTTTTAGGAACTAAACATTTTTATTTTCTTATGATAATTTACTCCTTGTTATACATCAGATCCTTATTTAAATAGCATGGGAGGTAAAGTATGGATGCTAATACAGGCTGCTGAGGTTGAATCATGCCTCTGGAATTTACTGTGACATCAGGCAAATTCTTTTACCTTGTTTTTTTTTTTATCAACAAAATGAGAATTTAAGAAAGAACCTATTAGAATTGAATAAAGTCCTGACACATTCTGGGGAATGGTGCTCGTTTTACAGCTCTCTGGGAGAGAACCAATGAGAGGAAGGGGCCTGAGCCTTCTTCTTTGGGCTCAATCCCTCAAAGTTCCTCAAAGGTCCTCAAGGTCCCTTGCTAGGTCAGTTTTAAATTATCTGGGAGATATTCAACAGCCCAAAATTAATTTGGCCCCTTTCCACCATTTCCAACTATTTGTGGATACTTTTGGTAACCAAAAAATAAAAGGCCAAAGTGAGAGGCATCAATCATTAATTTGAGATCAGAGGCAAAAAGCACTAATTTGAGATCCAAAAGAATAGCTAATTGGAAAGCACTGATTCAGGCAGAACCTAAATAGCATTCTGAATAGGAGGTGAAAGCAAGTGGTATTTGTGAGAAAGGGAAGGAACTCAGGAAGGAAAAGAGAAACTACTGTTGATATCTTTTGTATGCCCCTTCTAGATTTTAAACCTAAACACAAGGAGTATTTTGTACTATACTACAGACCCGGTGTACAAAATTCATGCAAGAGGAGGCCTCGGCTCTCGCAGCCTCGGCCCTCACAGCCCTGGCTGCCCCATGGCCCTGCCCCCCACCCACTGGTCATTCCAGAAGGTTGTTCCAGAAGGTCGTTCTGCTGTAGGGTCTAATTAGCATATTAGCTTTTTATTATTTAGGATTTATTTTGCCCACATGTCTACCAAAATGGCTAACTCATAATAGATCCTCAATAAACATATTTTTAAAATATGGGCAATGTAAAAGTAGTAGACATTTATCAAAAGTTATAGCAAATATACATATCAAAGGCTCTGGAATGGATACCAAAACTTGAATTATAATTATTTCATAATAAGAATTATAGTAATACCAGTAATAATAATTAACACTTATGAAAACACAGCTATAAACTCATTTGATTTTCACAACAAACCTACGAGACAACTCCTTTTGTGATTGTTTTAGAGATAAGCAAAACTGAGGCACAGTGAGGTTAAATAACTTACCTAAAATCACATCTATATATTATATAAAGAGCCAGGGGCTGTCATACCTGAAACAACCGAATGGACGACCGAACAGGCTGAGTGGGGCGATAAGGCCGGCAGGGGGGTTAGTGAGGGACTACCAAATGACTGAACAGCAGGCTGCATGGGGCAATCAGGCTGGCAGGGAGGTTAGTGAGGGACGACCAAATGACTGAGCAGCAGGCTGCATGGGGTGACCTGGCTGGCAGGAAGGTTAGTGAGGAACAACCAAATGACTGAACACAGGCTGTGTGGGGCAACCAGGCTGGCAGGGGGGGCAGTAAAGGGCAACAAGGCTGGCAGAGGGGGGCAGTGAGGGGTGACCAGGCCAGCAGGGAGGGCAGTTGGGGGAGACCAGGCCAGCAGGTAGGCAGTTTGGGGAGACCAGGCCAACTGGGGGGGGCAGTGATGGTCAATCAGGCTGGCAGAGGGGGACAGTACAGGGAGACCAGGCTGGCAGGGGGGGAAGTTAGGGGCAACCAGGCTGGCGGGGGGGCAGTTAGGGGTGATCAGGTCAGCAGGCAGAGATGGTTAGGGGTTATCAGGCTGGCAAGGGGGCCAGTTAAGTGCAATCAGGCAGGTGAGGAGTTAGGAGCCAGCATTCCTGGATTGTGAGAGGGATGTCCGACTGCCGGTTTAGGCCTGATTCAGGATTAGCAATAGTCTTTCATGTTTAGTAGCTAATATTTAACATTACCCAGAAAACTTAATAGTGGAGTTTGTTTTATGCAAATTCAATGATCTGTTATATTTTCTATTTCATTTATTTCCAGGATCGGGCCTAAACCGGCAGTTGGACATCCCTGAAGGGGTTCCGGATTGAAGAGGGTGCAGGCTGGGCTGAGGGAACCCCCTCAACCCCTGTGCACAAATTTTGTGCAATGGATATCTAGTAGATAATAAGAATAGATCCAGAATTTAAAGCCAGTTAGTTCAGCTCTAGAATCTGTGATTGTTTTTCCCCATGATGCTAGCCTTCATAAGCAAACCAATCTTGGTGATATACATAATAAGAATCTTCCCACTCATTATAAGATTTAAATTATTAACTTAAATTATTGAATAATCAAGGATAAAAAAATTTTGTCAGGAGAGAAATAAATGGAATAGAAAATATAACAGACTCATATGGGGAGAAACTGGATTGTCTGGCATTGGGCAGAACTCGAGAAATAAATGGAATAGAGAATATATGAGTCTGGATCCCCAGAGACTCACCCGGAACTGGAGTTCAGAGCAGTCGGGAGCTTGAGACTCCCTCCCGATTGAAAAAGACAACCAAGCCCTCAGCTGCCAGCCCTCGCCACGTGCGCTGCGTCTTCAGCTGCCAGCCCTTTCCCCGTGCGCCTCCGTACCTCTTCACTTTACTTCCGCACCTCCTCTGAGTCTCAGTGTGCTTTTCTCTTTCCTTCTAGTTGTAGAATTTCCACTAAGCCAGCCTTCCTGTGGTTCTGGATTGTGTTCGTTTTGTCTTTTAGTTGTATTTTTGAAGTGGTTGTGCGAGGCAGCAATTTCTGGTGTTTACTTATGCCGCCATCTTGATTTCTTGAAAAGGAATTTTCTGATACTCACACAGGAGGATGAGGTATCATAGAAAGATTTATTTCTGTGGAATCAAACTCTTGATTTTCCAAGGACCCATTGTGCTTTGTCCCCCAAAGGAAGAAATGTGACTAATTTCAATAGGGATGGAATGAAAAACCATGTCCAGAAATTTTGCTCCATATTGGAGCAGTGTCCAGTGCAGCATCAGGCTTGCTTAGTTCATGTTCCCTGTTGTAGTCCATCAGTCCATTGTTTGTGGGGTCTACATTGCCATGGGCCACATGGGCGAATGCAAGAGAGCCAAAAGAACCAAGAGCCAACAGAGTCAAAAGAGAGCGAACTCCTTTGTTTGGGGGAGTAAGTATCTCCAAATTTTATCTGGCTTGCATTGGCTCCACCTCTTCTAGCCAATGATTTGTTTCCAGGTTTGGTTGACAAGTACATCTCGAGGTCACCCCAACTTCACTGTGCATGCATCCATCTTCCCCTTTCTCCAGTCCCTTCCCCCAGTAATGTGCAGGGGATGGGCCTATGGGTCCCTGTGTAGTGCAAAGTTTCAGCTTCCTGGTGAAGCTACCCAAGTGGCACATCCATAATGTCTGACCTTCCTTTTGCTCCTTGTCTAGCTATAATAACAAAAGTGTAATATGCAAATCAACTGAACAACTGAAGAGCAGAAAGACAAGAAAGACCATCCAGACAACCTTCTGGATGACATGCACTGGCACCAGGCCAGCCAAGGCAGGTGCTATGCGATTGGTGGTGGTGGTGGGGGCGGGCAGGGCGCCATTGCCTCACAATCGTCCCCAGAGGGAGGCCCAGGCCATCCTCTGTGGGGCGATCTATGGAGGGCTCTGTGATAGATTGCCCCAAAGAGGGAAGCCAAGGCCACCCTCTGTGTGGCGATCTATCGCGGAGCCCAGGCTGGGTGGGCGGGGCTTCCCTCTGTGGGGCAACTGATCTGGGCGTCCTGCAAACGATCACCCCATAGAGGGAGGCCCAGGACACCCAAGAGATTGCACCCCACGCCTGTCACCTACAGAGGGAGGTTACTGGTGGTAAGGGAGAGGGGGGACATTGCTGCATAGATGGCAAGCAATGAGAGCAGCAGGGGCGGGCTGGCAAGGAAAGCCCCAATAGGCCCTGATCATCAGCCAGGCCTAGGGACCCTACCCAAGGGGTCCCGGATTGCAAGAGGGCACAGGCCAGGCTGAGGGACAACCCTTCCTTACACGAATTTTGTGTATTGTGCCTCTAGTTATTAATAACTAGCTAATTACAATGGTACCAGATGGTTCTTCATTTTAAAATGCTTAACAGGCAACATGGGGTATACCTTAACATTTTGGGTAGTTGAAATTGAAAACAAAATAATTCAAGTTAACCTAAGACTAATCACAAGCTCTTTCACCTTTGCAGAAAATCCCATCTTTGATCTTTTCATTTTCCCCCCAATTTTTAATTCTTTATTGCCTTTATCATTCCTGACCATCCAGAAGATAAAGTTTAATCACTAGAACTAACTGATCAGTAACACTTTCAACAAATTTTCCTTTATCTTTTGAGTGGCTGTCCTTCAAATCTTCAATTTTAATCAAAAATATGCCTAAAAATTCATCATTTCCAATTGGATTGAACCCTTATAATCTGTCAGTCTTTTTACTGGTCTACTTTTTCCCTTCAGGATCTAATCTAAGCTTTTGGTAGTCTTTTCAACTCTTTTTTAAAAAAATATTTTTATTGATTTCAGAGAGAAAGGGAGAGGGAGAGATAGAAACATCAATGATGAGAGAGAATCATTGATTGGCTGCCTCCTGCATGCCCCACAGTAGGGATCAAGCCGGCAACCCAGGCATGTGCCCTGACCGGTAATCGAACTGTGACTGCCTGGTTCATGGGTCAAGGCTCAACCACTAAGCAACACTGGCAGGGCTTCTTTGGTTTGTTTTAATTTAATTTTATTCTTATCACAGAACACATCTATGGTTTCAATACTTTCAAATTTATTGAGACTTGTTTTATGGTTCCAAATATTATCTATCTCGTAATGATCTGTGATGAAAGTGAAACAAGGAAACAAAAAGTGCTGAGGCTAGAAGTGAGCTTCAAATCAATTGTAAATGGAGTCACAGAAGAAACAGCTGACTGTGGGATGTTAAACTACCAGTTTAAGAGACTGTAGCTATGCAACCAGCGGAACATAGTGAAGACAAACTTATTCACAAAATTAGAAAGCAGTTGTGATGAAAAAGAATTAAGATGTTTTAAAGAAATTGATACCGGCAAAATCTTCACATAAAAACTCTCTGAGACAGTGCAGGACTTGAAAGCAAAAGGATAAAATCTTGAAAACTGATTCAGTTGTAGAAGAGGATGAAAAATTGCCAAGACAAAGAGACTGCCTCTGCAGGAGGTTCTGCAGTTAGAAGGCAAACACTATTCAAACTATTCCTGACTTTTGTTTTTTTTTTTTACAAAAAAGTAGAACGCTTAAATCTTCAATGTTTCTGATGTTTTATATTACAGCATATTAAAGAAATAACAGTTTTATCATTTTTCTTTTTTCTATACATCTATCACTTACAGTAAAGAGTTTTCTTAATGTTTGGACAAAATTTAATTTTGAAGTTAAGGGAACTATTGTAACTTTTCTCATTGCCTAAATTTACTTATTATATTTTTAACTGGCATAGTCATTTTCACTATCTTACACTAGCATTTACAGTAAGAACTATCTATATTTGAAGTGGCTGTTTTTATAAGTGAGTAAAATGCTGTTCTATCTATTTCACAATCTTTGCATACTATGAGAACATAATACCAGTTAAGACATAATAATGATAACTTATATGAAGAAAAATATTATTTTTAGATAGTTTCCTTCTAAAACATCAGATGGAATGATAGAAAGAAAACTCAATTTAATCACACTGCTCTGTTTGATTAAACTCTGCAAGCAAGATGGTATCATTCTCTGTCGTGATCTGAAATAGCATGATCAAGAAACTGAATATAAACACATCTTTTTCAAATCAACTAATTTATAATTAAATTAAAATGATACAGATTTGTTGATACACTTAATCAAAGGCATGGCAAAAAGATATTCATGTGGTGTAGTTCTCAAAAAAATGATTTAGTTAGAATTCTTTGAATAGTTAAGTTGGTTTGCTTGGTCTGCTTTTCTATTGGGAGGTCCTTTTATCTATAAGCAATATCAATATTGACAATGTCTCATGGTACCACTATAGCATTTGCTCAACATTTAGCAGATGTGTGCACATAGATTAAAAGACAAAAGTCAGATTTTAATTCCCAGCTCCTGAGATTGTTTTGCCTCCAGCTTACTTTATGTCATATGATTGCGAAGCTCTAATTTTTGCTCAGGTATTAATATTTTTCTAGGCTTCTTTCTTCTGAGAATTGCTTACAAATGTGCTTAATCTTCTATTGTATTAACTAAAGGCCCGGTGCAAAGAACTTTGTGCACTGGGGGGAGGGGGGATGGAGCTCAGCCTGGCCTGTGGCCTCTCGCAGTCTGGGACCCCTCAGGGGATGATCACTTGCTGGCTTAGGCCCGCTCCACGGGGAATTGGGCCTAAGATGGCAATCAGACATCCCTCTGGCAGCTCGGCAGCCCTCGGAGGATGTCCAATTGCCAGCAGGGAGCAGACCTAAGCTGCAGTCTGACATCCTTAGTGCTGCTGAGGAGGCAGGAGAGGCTCCCACCACCACTGCTGTACTGGCAGCCATCAGCTTGGCTTATGGCTGAGCAGAGCTCCCCCATGTGGGAGCGCACTGACCACCAGAGGGCAGCTCCTGCATTGAGCATCTGCCCTCTGGTGG
>NW_006283588.1:2879308-2882344 GCF_000327345.1 Myotis davidii
TCTTTCTTTTTTTATTCTGGGATTTATTTACCTTCTATAGCTGTCACTGGAGCTGAGAGCTGGCTCCAGCTCTGAGGCCACTGCCGGCTGAAAGCAGGTATCTGGGTTTGTTTAGATTCTATAATTGAAACTCTGTTGTCATCACTGGCGCTCTAAGCTCTGAGCCCGCTGGCTGCTGAAAGCAGGTTTTTGGGGTTTGTTTAGCTTCTATAATTGCAACATTGGTGCATTCGGAGCTCAGACCTGGGTCACAGCAGGTGGGGAACCTTGGCTTCCTCCATCAGTGGAGCATGCTAGCCTCCTGTTTGCTTCAGCTGCCTGGCTGCCGGCTGCCATCTTGGCTGGCAGTTAATTTACATATCGCCCTGATTAGCCAATGGGAAGGGTAGTGAAGTTATAGTTAATTACCATGTTTGTCTATTATTAGATAGGATACCCTTTTCATGTAAACATTCTAAGTAGACTCTGGAAGTTCACACACATTAACCATATAAAATTTATTTTATTTCATTGCTGGTTTTAAAAACTCAAATATTATTCAAAAATGTAATTAGAAGAATGTGCTCTGCTCCTCCCCTTACCCCAAATCTGGGAGTTTCAAAGTGATAGGAAGGAAGAGTTTGGTTGAATTCCTCTGGTGGGATTAGTGCCCTTAAAGAAGAAGAAACACCATAGCTCTTTCTCTATCGTGTGAGGACACACCAGGAAGGTGGCCATCTGCACGCCAGAAAATGGGCCCTAACCAAGAACTCAAAATGCTGGCAACTTGATCTCAGATTCCAGCCTCCAGAACTGTGAGAAATAAATGTTTGTTGTTTAAGTCACCCAGTATTTTGTTGTTATAGGAGCCCAAGATACAAGATGACTAATACACAGTCTTTTTTTTTGTTTTGTTACTTTGGTAGCTATTTTGCCATTTTCTATTTTCTTGGTGTTTTGTAGACAGTGATATATGTATCTGGATGTGATTTTTTAATACTTATTACTTGATATGTTCTTACAAAAGTCGTATCATTTTTCCTACAAATCTCTAACTTAGCCCTTCAAACTTTGCTCTTCTGTTCCTGAAACTATTGCAACTTCTAGGTCTATCTTCCATATAATTTTAATGCTTTCTTTTTTCATACTTATTTATCTCCTTACATAAGTATGGAATAAATAAGGAAACAAATAGATATGGGTCTTTTGGCGGATAATATTTTCATATTTTCTTGTTTATATTTATTGATGCTATTTGTTTCTTTATCTCTGAAGATTTTAAACATTTTCCAGGTAAATATCTCATTGACATAGCACAACTTACTAAAAAGAGATTTCCTTTCCAACAGCTTTGCAATGTAACCTATGTCACAAATCAAATGTATAGGTCTGCTTTTGGGCTCTTGTTCTGTTTTACTGTGTGTGTGTGTGTTTGTTTGTTTTTTATCATTTTTATTGATTTCAGAGAGGAAGGGAGAGGGATAGAGATAAAAACATCAATGATGAGAGAGAACCATTGATCGGCTACCTCCTGCATGTTCCCCATTGGGGACTGAGCCTACAACCTGGGCGTGTGCCCTGACTGGGAATTGAACTGTTCATAGATCAACACTCAACCACTGAGCCAAGCCAGCTGGGCTTTTTGTCATATTATTTATGTGTATTGCTAATCATGAGGTTTTCACCTTATTATTAGCTAATATCTTATATAATCCATTTACAATGCAATTTATTTTTTACAATAATATAGTAAATGCAATTTTATATTTCAGAATACTCAATAATTTAATTATCTTACAGCTTCTCATATTAGATTACATTGACAAGGTTTTTGCCTCTTACTGTAGCTGATGAAGAATTTATACTTAGACATGACAACTAAATAATTTTCTTATTATTCTTTTGTTCTTAATTATTTTCAACATAATGTTTGTCCTGGTGAAGTTTTTTTAGAACTCTTGACCATTTGTAGTTAAAATTAGATGACAGAAACTCCACATAT
Organism: Myotis davidii; assembly: GCF_000327345.1. Lineage (NCBI taxonomy): Eukaryota > Metazoa > Chordata > Mammalia > Chiroptera > Vespertilionidae > Myotis > Myotis davidii. The sequence continues at coordinate 2,881,290 of NW_006283588.1, forward strand.
GTTTAATTAGAAATATTATGCTAATTTTAACGCTCTGAAAAGGAAATGATGCCACTACCCACCAAACCCCCCTCCTGCATTAAGAAACTTAAGACTTTTATCTCAAGATAACTCCCAGTACAGCATGCAATGAAAGAATCAAATGAAATTGCCAGTTTCAATATGAATATAAAATATTCATGTGAATTTTAATTTTCTCTTTTATTTTCTTTTACTAAGGTGAAGAATGAATAGAAATTCTACTTCTAGTCATGATAGAGCAATGGAACTAGATTTCTTCTCCTGCATGGAATAATTATAAAACTAGATAAAACACATTGAAAACAGTTTCAGACTTTAGACACAAGGTAGCACAAGGCAATGATTCCTGAGAGAGGGAACTACAAAATGAGCCCCTCGATTGCCTCAGATTATTGCATGGGTGGTTTAATCCAAAGCAGAGCTTATTGTGGAACCTGTAAATTCAGCAGAGACTGAGCATATTGAGTTGGGGTGGGGAGGGTACGCAATCATTAATGCTGCTTATTCTTTATCTGTATTTAAATTTGGTTGAGACCTGCTCTTTAATGTCATATCCTTGATCCACTAATAATTATTTCTTGAAAATTTCCTTACCCTGGAGTTGCATAATCCTGCCTCAAATTTTTGTTGAATGGTGCTCTTCCTTTTTTCTGTGTCTGCTTTTAACATTTTTTTGAAAGTCTCTGTAGAGAAAAATATAGCAATACATCTTAAAACTTTCATAAAAATCTGATGTTTAGTCCAAAGAATGTCTTCACATAATTTCTGGGCCAGAGTGCCTACTAGCTATCTGATTTATTCTGTGTGAATACCATTAGTGTGATGGTCTAAATATAGAGAAGTAAATAAAAGTGAATCTCCAACATTTATAGGTAACTCATACAACTTAACAAAAGGAAGATAAACAATCCAATCAAAAAATGGGCAAAGGACCTAAATAGACACTTTTCAAAAGAGGACATTCAGAAAGCCAAGAGACATATGAAAACATGCTCAAAGTCACTAATCATCTGAGAGATGCAAATCAAAATAAC
>NW_006283588.1:2882913-2896134 GCF_000327345.1 Myotis davidii
TAAATGAAAAAGTGAATCAGAATGCAATTTTATTTCATGGTCACAGAAAATGACAATCTTGTATGGGATTATACATTTATATGTTCCCTTCCCATTGTCATCAAGAACAAGCAATTGGTGATTGAGAAAATTGATTAGGAAAAATGAATTGATCTCCCCAAAATAGAAGAATCTTGATTTGCAGCATAATTTTACTTTCTATTATTTCATCAATTGAGTATCCAAGTTTTTAGCTTTAAAAAAATATAGTTTATTATAAGAATAAATGAGGACGTCTAAGTAAATGGATGTATTTCTACATTGAATGATGCCAGTTTCTGTCTATAGTATGCTAAATTCCATCTAACATTAAATCAAGATGAGGGAATATTTTAGATTATATTAGCGAAAAAGAAATGGGAAAATAATCACTGAATTCTATAGACAATATGGCATCATTTGAAATAAAGGCTGCTTTTAAAGGATAATAAAAAACTTCACTTGTTATTTAGTAATTCTGACTGAAAACTTTGGCCTCAGTGGCCATACAGGTTAGGAGTAAAGCCCAAATCTCTATCAGTATAAAGAAGTTCATGTTGTGATGTGTACAAGCCTATGAAATAGACAAACAACATTAAACAAAAGGTCAAGGTGATAGTAAGGGCGTCTGGATTTTCCAATCAATGGATTTGTTAGTATGGAAAACGTAGGTAAGGAAAGTAGAATAATAATCTCTTTGATCTCACTCAATGACATTTTCTGCTGGACACTATGCCATATCTAATAGAGGTGATGATGCTGCTCATGGGCTGAATCTCCCTAAATTTTGGCAAATGATTCTCCTTACTGATGGGCATGGACTAGGAGCAGGAAATGTGGTAATTCCAAAGTTTTCTCTAACTTATTCATTTAAGATCTAGCATTCTAAACCAAGCATATAGAATAAATGACACTAATTATATTCATTAAGATTATCATTTTACATTTCTTAAAGAAGAGATCACTGACAATATTTTTTAGAAAGTTCAAAATGAATGTTATTGGAATGAGCTAGAAGAGATGCATCTGAGAACTCAGAACAGAAAAGGGGGCACAGGGGAATCTGTTTCTATATCTTTAAAAAATTATAATTTTAACATATACTAATACCAATTTATGCTCTGCTACTTTTTGCTTAACCTTTGAGTAAAATTATTCTTATATATTATTGCCTAGCATGTTTGTTTCAGAAAAAAATAAAAAGTAAAACGATACTGATGGTTCAGTGGTTAGTATTTTCAAAAGAAAAACATACATAAACCAGGGCTACTGTTTGATTGCGTGTGTCAGGGAAAGCAAATGACCAAATAATAAAGGTAAAGAGAAAACTTGTCCAAAGGACAGAATTTTTTTCACAAAAATATAAACCTTGACATATTTACTGAACTACTATGTCTCAGAACCTGTGTTGGGCCCTGCAGATGTAAAAAGTAAGGCATAATCCTGATCTCAGGAGCTTACATTTTGGGGTTAAAATACTCATATATATATTCTAATGAATACACACACACACACACACACACACACACACATATATACACGTTAGGAAAAAATATAAGATTAAATAAAATCTATCATTAAGCATTCTATAGCATAGGAGTGAAGAGTTTGCCACTGGAAGATGTAACAGGGACTCTGAACTCACACTCTATTGGAAGAGTCCTAATTAGCGAGCAGAATTAAATTAAAGAAAAAAGTTTACTGTATAGAGGGAAAGACAACATCAAAATAAGGTAGTGATTGAAAATATAAAATGTTTAACAAAATGTAAATTATTTCATATGGAAGAAATGAGGAAGACAGGAGAAATATATATAATTGTTTTTTATAATTTTGGCCTGAGAAAAATTTTCTAAATTTGCTATCAGAATATCATATTCAGTGATAAAAATAGAGGGGGAGTACAAAGGCTTTAAGGCCCAACTTCATTACTTAACTAATAAAAGTGACCTGGGAGAACTAACTTCCAAGGCCCTTAGCATTTCAGTTTCCTCACATAAAAATTGGGAATAAAATATTTTGTTGTCACCATCATGCAATATCGTTTTGAAAGCCAAATGAGTTAATGTCTTTTAAAGTATCTAGAACAGTGCCTGACACATAATAAGCATTCAATAAATATGAGTTATTACTAATATTAACAAAATCAGAAACTGTAAGACATTGATATATGTAATTGTATATAGTACAAAAACAAAGTTTGTAGAGGTAGTTGTGCTAAAGTGTGTTGGTTACACCAGGTGGGATAACTGAAAGGACTCACAGAGTTCTCAGTGTGCACTGAAACATGTAAGTCTCTTACTAAAGGCAAAGGATAGATTGAGGAGGAGAAAAAGAGTGAAGGCGGCACCGGCATCAGAGAGATTTTCAGGTGCAGCCCCACAGGGGCCTTTCTTGGGCACACATGATGAGATTCATCACCAGGTTATGAAACACCAAGCTATGCCGTAGGAATCTTAGCATCAGGAGAACCTGGACAAAAAAAAAAAAAAAATTCCAATGGGATCTTTTATGCCTCACTGGTTACTAAGTTGAGCCAGGTTGAAAAACTGGTAAAACCAGGTATAAATTACCATTTCATATATCCTAAAATAATGCAAAAAGGCTAGTCCCTGGTGTTTCAAGGATAATATTGACCAGCACATCATCAGTCACTAATTAGAGTATCTTATCCGAATCTTGGCCAAGGGGCAGTACCAGGATTATAGCTGTCTCCAAAAAGGAGCATAGAGGTGCCCCAATATAGCTACAGGATATAACTTTATCTTATCCATTCCTCACTTCTGACTCATATTCAAACTTTTACAATTATAAACTGTTTGTTATCATATTATCTGCATGTTTCACACCTTTTATAAAATAGAAAAGGCAAAAAACAACCAAAATATTAATTATTTGTATTATTCAATGAAGTATAGTGTTGCTTCAAAGAAACATTTCCATTTCCAGTATTCCAATCCAAACTTGTTTGTAATCTTGTAAAATTTGACAACTTTGTTACCTCCTTTCATCATCAAAATCTGAACTTTGGCAATGATATTACCAAATTAACTAAGTAAAAATTATTTAAGTATTAAGTAAATCTAGTTGCTCCTCTATCAAACCAGCTTCGAAGAGAAGAACATTTTGTGGAGGTTTTCATTCAGTCTACTATTACATCTGATCACTGATATCAATATTATCAATCCAATTTCATTGTATCAATTACATCAATATTATGGTTAAAAGCAGTTATATTATGTTTTAGAATAAAATTATGAGAAAATTCATCAGTTTTAAATATAAAAGCATTTTATCAGCCTTTCCAACAAAAGCAGTTCTTGCCCATGTAAGAAATGTTGTCATGGATTAGGGTATAAATCAAAAAGTGAAATTCCAGCTAATTTTGAATTCCAAACCCCTTTATGGGCATAGCCATATGTCTTTTTTCATGCTATAAAGTTGCTAGTATTGGTTCCCAATGAGCCTTATCTTTAAGTAATGCCCATTTCTCCTCGATGGTAAAATCCTAGTCAAGTTTGATAGATTTCCAATTCCAACTAACTGCACTATTGAATATGAATATATAATGACTAGACCTTGGCAGTCACAGAGCACCTATGCAAATTACATTATTCAATTATGAATTCTTACAGGTTAGAGCACCGTAAATCTCTCATAAAATTATTCCTTATGCTTTTGCTGCCATGATCCCAGGTCATTGACCTTGAGCTGATGAAGCAACATTAGAATTACTTCAAGCGTTCTTTCTCAAGGTGTTGTTAGTGTTATTGACACATAAAGATAGATGACCCCAGATTGAATGCCTCTTAAATCATTCGGAGCCCACATTGGATCTTCAGCCCAAAGCAAATTAGGTGGTATTGTAAGCAATTAGCTTCATCCCAGTGGGCATAGTAAGTATAGCTAAGAGATAATAGTCTCTTTTCCTCAGCCTCTCACATGACACCAAATTAATGTGGCATTTTCTTTTTGAATGATCATTTATTGGTTTCCTTTTAAAGAGCAGTCTTCTCCCTCTTTTTCCATTTGTCATTTTTACCCTGAGGAATAGAGTGAAGAAATAAGATGGAGTCACTATAGTCAAGATGCTAAATTACTAAAACCAAGTAGGTTGAGAAAGCTATTAACTAGCCTGTTTTTAACTTATACATTTGAATTTTCCAGTCTTTTATTAATGCCTGGATATATGCCAAACCTCCAGATAATCCTCTAATTACTCCCAGAAGGACTAGGAAAAGAATGTTTACTTACCTGCCCAGACCACCTGACATCTATTATTCAGACTACTGGTCATCTATAGGAAGACCATCATGGACCAATCCTTTCACCATCAAAATTCGAACTTTGAAAATTCTTAAGGGAACAGAGGCTAAGAATACAGGACTGATTCTTCTCAAGAATGTAGTTCACCATGAGAACTCTTAGTTTTTCTTTCTTTGGAACACTCTGGGTAGTGCCTAGTTGTGCTTCTGACTTGCAAACCCTAAGACCCTTGAATAATTCTTTATTATTTATTTCTAACTGAAGCCTCCTGACTTTTTCTTAGTATGTTCAACAACCCAGAGCCTCTGGCGAAGGTCATCAAGTTCCAACAAGACCCACAGAATTGGCAGCAATATGAATCTGGCTAATCTGGATTAAGTGCAGATTTATAGGACTATCTGATCTCCTCTGTAGGAAAGAGGCAGAAACCATTGATCTTAATTTCATTCAAGTTTTGGAGGCACATAAGGCACATAAATAATCTATTATAATTACTTAAACTCTAATCATTGGGTATATTATTACATATTTATCATATATTGCATAAATTACTCAATTATTAACATAATATATACCTCTGTATACATATATATGCCTATTATATGGCAATTGTTAAAATAAAAATACATACCTCTATGTATGTATATATGTATCTATATGCTTTAAATGTACATGTTCATTTATTGACATGCACACTTTTTCATGACATACTATTAGGGCGGAAAAGCCTAGTTATAAAAGCGTAGTTTTAGCCCTTATAATTTTGAAGATACACAGCTGGAGAAGAGTGCATAGGTAGAAAAGTAGATAATATCTAAAATTATATTCATCCAAGTGTTAATAGTATTTGCCTCTGGGTGGTAGATTTAGAAAGATTTTAACTTTCTTCTTATATTTGTGGGGTGAAAGTTCATTATTACTATTATCTTTTATATTTGGAAATAAAATTTGTTACTTTTATTAAAAATATAAAAACATAAAATATAAATTAAGGAAAGAGAGCAGAGAAAATTCTTAAGTGGACAGAAAATAAAGACCAAAATAATATCCTTAAAGTATAAATTGACTGTAAAATGTTGATGGAGAATAAAACTTCCATAAAAGATAAATATTGTATGTATAAAATATAATATATAGCCCTGACCGGTTTGGCTCAGTAGATAGAGCATCAGCCTGCGGACTGAAGGGTCCCAGGTTTGATTACGGTCAAGGGCATGTGCCTTGGTTGAGGGCACATCCCCAGTGGGGGGCGTGCAGGAGGCAGCTGATCAGTATTTCTCTCTCATTGATGTTTCTAACTCTCTATCCCTCTCCCCTCCTCTCTATGGAAAAATCAATAAAATATATTAAAATATATATTTAATATATAAAAGTCATAAAAACTCAAATATTAAATTAAATCATTTTCATTAGGTATTTCTGTGAAAGAGTTAAAATCTTAAAGGAGATGCAAGATGACTTCAGGTGAATCCCACCTGCCAGATCTAAAACTCCTTGCTCTGCTGACTGCTAAATTGAACTTTTTCAATTTGTGATTAAAAAACAAAACCCTGTAAATTGATTTTTAATGGAATTTGATGCCAAATCTTCATGCACCTACAATGTCACTGATAAGAGAATTTTTATAAATTTTAGTTAGCAAATGAATTTTCATAATTCATGTAGATAGGAAAGACATAATACTAAAACAGACATATTAAGTACAAGAACAGATAAAGGGCAATGGAGTGAAATAATTTGAGCAGTGGAAGCTTAACTTCTCACTGACAAAACCATTCATGTCACATTTCTTATTTCAACACAGGTTCTTTCCGTATAGAACCATTGGCAAAGTCACCAGGTTAGCAGGAATTTTGCTTCTATCTTCATGTTGAGGAAGTAAAATATGAATTTAAAATATATCTAAAATAGCATAATCATATTAATAATTCAAGAAAAGACAGTTGATGTTAAAAATTAGAGCTTTGTAATAAGCTAATATTATGGGTTGAATTGTGTAACCTTTCCTCCCCCAATTCACATGATTAAATCTTAACTCCCAGTAAACCAGAATGTGACCTTATTTAGAGATAAGATCTTTACAGAGGTACTCTTGTTAAAATGAGGTCCCTAGGGTGAGCTCTAATCTGAGTATGACTAGTAATCTTACTAACAGGAAAAATTTTAATAGAAATGGGAAGTCAATGTACAAGACACAGGTCAAAGTCAGACACAGATGTAATCTGCAAGCCAAGGATCAGGAATAAGTATTCCCTGCAGCCCTCAGAAGGAACCAACCCTGCCCGATGATATCCAGATCTAGCCTCCAGCACTGTGAGACAATACATTTCTGTTTAAGCCACTCCCTTTGTGGTCCATTGTTGCTGCACACCTAGCAAACTAAAACAGCCAATATAAACATTTATCTGAAGGTTTTAAGGGATACAATTTGTTTTTTAAAAGAACTTTTCACCAGTTTTCAGATACAAACACTTTTCAAAAATGAAGCTGCCAAGTATTTTGCTATTTTTGAAATATATCCTTTTATTTTTTTATGTATTTCTTTAAAATATGAAGGCCAGTATTCAAAAAGAAATTTAGAAACACGATTAGACAGGAAGATATGGATCATCTATGACTAATTCCTTATAAATACATAAGCAAAGCATTTTGAGAAGAAAAAACAAACCCACAGCATCCATACGTTAAATATTATAAACAGAGAGAAGAAAGAAAAAAAGAACATAACCAAGGGCAACTAAATTCAAAATGTAACATTCTCTTGAGGAAACCAGTAAAACTATTTTTATTTTATAATCTTTGCACATTGCCTCTGAGTATTTCCACAGCTTTCCTACAGGATATATCTCTTTAATAAACCCTAACTGATAACACTGAATGTATACTAGAGATCTTCAGCAGGCTGCTTTGCATTTTGAAAGTTAGGTAATGATATTTCAAATAGACACTGAGTTGTATCCTAAATAAATTATATATATGTGTGTATATATATATATATATATATATATAGACACACACGCACACACACACACACACATATACACCACACATATACACACGCACGCACACACATACGCACACACACATACATGCACAACCTCAAGCGACAACTAAAAATGAATTTAACACCTGAAGAAAAAGACAGAAAAACAAGGAAAAAAACAGAACCCCATATTCAGAGTTACTTAAATGAGAAAAGCAGAGGTGAAATAATTTAACTATATAAAATGCCATTACTGGGCCTGGCTGGTGTGGTTCAGTGGTTGAGCATTGACCTATGAACTAGGAGGTCACAGTGAGTCCAGTTGTTTTCCTGAGCAAGATACAAGGGTGATTTCTTCCCTGGGTTTTTGTCCAGATGGATTCTAAGAATGAAGCCATGGACAAAAGGTGGTAGGTGAAAAGGGTGGAAATTTATTGGAAGCCAGTACAGACTTCCAGGTAGGGACAGGGTCCCACCAAGCTCCTTTTTCTAAGGTTTATAAAGGCTACAGTTTTTTGTTTCTTCATACTCCCTTCTAATTGGTAGCTTCAAAGCCCAAACCCCACGTGGTGCCCTCCTCTTTCTCTACCCTTTTAGTGGTAGAATTTCCTATCTCCTGTAAAAATCTGTTTTCCTCTTTCTCCCACTTGTTGGCATTTCTCTATCCTCTGTGAAAGTTTGCTTCCTCTTTCGCCCCATACCCCATGGCTTTTCTCTATCTTCTGTGTATGGATTTCTGCCTCTCCCCTTATCCTGTGGCACCTCTTTTTTTTCTCTGTGAATGTATACCTTTGGCAGCTCCAAGCCCTCACCTATGCAGTCCTCCCCAATGGACCCTCTTTATTCTTAAATCTCCCTAAACCTGCCTATTTTATCCCTAAAACTTCTTTCAACAGTTTGATTCCTGGTCGGGCATATGCCCTGGCTGCAAGCTCAAACCCCAGTGTGGGGCATGCAAGAAGCAGCCAATCAATGATTCTCTCTCCTTATTGATGTTTCTATCTCTATCTCCCTCTCCTTTCCTCTATGAAATCAATAAAAATATATCTTTTAAAAAAATACAATAATAATAAATAAAATGTCATTACCTGAAATTATAGTGGCATCATAGCATATTTTGTAAAAGACATCCTTAATCTTGTCTTAATGTAAAGACTTCAACTCAACATTTTAAATTAAGCCAGGGAATGGCAGGTTCCACAGCTCCACAGCACAGTCTTTTGTCTGGAATCAGAAACAAGGCAGCTGTAGAAGAAAGTACAATGCACTTACATAAAGTTCTTGTAAATAAGTAATATACTATCATATATGCATAACTGCTGTGCAGATCATGGGACATTCCCGAGTGAATGAGGGTGGTAAGGTATAGGTGAGCACAACTTTTTTTTTTTTTAAGATATATTTTATTGGTTTTTTCACAGAGAGGAAGTGAGAGGGATAGAGAGTTAGAAACATCAATGAGAGAGAAACATCCATCAGCTGCCTCCTGCACACCCCCCACCGGGGATGTGCCCGCAACCAAGGTACATGCCCTTGACCAGAATCGACCTGGGACTCTTCAGACCCTAGGCCGACGCTCTATCCACTGAGCCAAACTGGTCAGGGCAAGCACAACTTTTGAAAGGTGGCTCAGGTATTATGTGTCTGAGGATGTGGCTTTCTGGCTGAGATCTGGGGTTCTGTGACAGTTTGGGAGAAAAGCCTTGGGTTGAGAAATCTCCCATATAGAGGCCCTGAGGCAGGAACAGGCTTGGTGAATTAAAGGGTAGAAAGAGTCTGGAGAATGAGCAAATGGTAACCCATGTAGCAGAAACTGAAAAGAACCAGAGATCAGGAAGGGCCTAGAAAATGTTGGCCACGAGCCTGGATTAGCACTTTAGAAAGCCATTGGAGGGCTTCAATTTATGTTTTTAAGTCTCATCTTGGCTTCTCTGAGAAGAATGGAGAGGAAGGAAGAAAAATGTCATGATAGAGAACTGTCTTATCCACTGCTGTACTCCCAGGGGCTAGCATGAAATAGGTGCTCAGTATTTGTTAAATGAAGAAATTCCTGGGTTACAAAGAACAGGTATGAGGAATCTGTGGCATCAGGTTTAAAAATTAACAGTTTTCATAAACCATGGGACAGACTGTCAAACCTCAGAGAGAAGGGAGGGGAGGGTGGGTGGGAAGTGATCAACCAATGAACTTGTAGGCATATATGCATAACTCATGGACATAAACAATAGTGTGGTGAAGGCCTGGGCGGGGGGGGGGGGGGGGTAGAGCTGGAAGAAGCAGGATTCTAGCTAAAAGGGGTCAATGAGACATCTGCAATGCTTTCAACAATAAAGGTTTTAAAAAATCAAATCAAATCAATTATAATAAAATAAAAATTAACAGTTTTTAAAAACTCATAGACACAGACAACAATATGGTGATTAAGAGAAAAGGGAAGTAGGGGGAGATATAAAAAGATAAAAGGGGGATAAATGGTGATGGAAGAAGAGTTGACTTGGAGGGGGAAAAGAATTCTTACATGTGGAGAGCTAAATTCAATCCTTACAGGACTCCTCTGAGATGGAAAGTGCCATGGATAAAGGGCAGAGTGGAAGAAGTACTATCTGTGAATTTGGCAGGTGATCCGACTAGCCCACTAAAGAATGAGAGAAGCCCATGGTTCAATCCACCCACTGCCTCAGCCAGCAGCCAGTTAACTCCCAGACTCAGAATGGGTACCACGGACACACGATGGAGCTCAGCCAAGGCAAGAGGCATCCAGTTGAGCCCAGCCTAAATTGCTGACCTACAGTGATTGAGAACATAAGCTCAATAAATGGAATCATAAGCTAAAAAATAAATGTTTTTTTAATTAACAACTTTTAAATGTATGTGTGGGTTGCATGAGTAATGAACATTTCTGGAGATGTAGAATTATGATTTGAGCAATCTCAGCACTCATATTGGTAAAATATACAAAAGAAAAGAAACAGGGGGGAAAAGGAAGAAAATGGCCCAAATACACCATTAATGTACAGGGTCTATGACTCGGCAGCAGCAGCATGTGAATTTTTAATTGACTATTGCACTTCTCTGAAATTATACATCTGCTATGTATGTGTCCCTGAGGGTAATACAGCTTCTCCGTTAATGATGATTAAAATAGAAAACATATTTTACCTCATTAAAATTCATTTAGCAAACAATCATTCAGCCCCTAATTTTTCCAGAGACTGTCAAAAGCTGAATACAGCCCAGTCCTTGCAAACACTGTCTAGCTGAGAGCAGCGCCACCAACAGGCAGTTCATAGGACATTTTTCCCACTTGATTTGTTCTGAGAAAGTTATGTGAAAGGTCAGCTACTACTGAGCCAAGAGAAAATGTAGGGAGCAAAAGTGTACCTGCCCCCCACTTTCAGCAAGAGGATGGGGCACTGAATACGGGGGAATGAGGATATACCTGGGTGGTGTAGAGCTCAGCCCAGAAAAAGACTGCATGTCCTTTTTACAACTGGCCACCCCAAATCACCCAACACAATGCCTAAGCAGAGCTGTCCCACACATTATCATGCCCCCCGCCCCCTTCCCCTCCTCTCTGACCAGGTGGAGACATTTAGAATTGCCTGGAAAACTGGGCAATGTGGAGTCCTCAAAACTGGTGGTGAATCAGGTTCCTCTTCCGCATAGCTGATTAACTATTTGAATGCTCACTGTCTCTGGGAGTCTGATGGCTTTAATGATAAGATGGTAGATTCGGTATCCATTCCACACAGTGTGGTCTAAGGGTTAATGCCATAGCAATCCAGGCACAGTGCTCAAGCAGCTTGTCCCATTTCCCTGAATTTTGGTGCTATGGGAAATGTCAGGGAGAGATGTTCAATTTTCCCAGGGGTTCGCAGTCTTGGAAGGCTTCAAAGAAGGGGAGTCATTTACTAGTACTATGGTCTTAAAAAGACAACATCAGAAGAGAAATAAATTGAGCTCAAGTGTGTGTATGCAAAGTACAAGTGATTGAATTTAGAGTTGATTGTGGGAATCGCGGTGGAAGTTAAAGACAGAATGACTGTTTTGTGAAATAACATTTTTAAAATATACAATGTATGAAGAGGTGTTACATTGTTATTATTAAACTTTTTTAGTGACAGCAATGATCTGATTGGGAAAATGTTTTAGTAAGGTAATTCCCACCTCAACTTGACTCCTACAAAAATAATCATTTAGAGCAGCGGTTCTCAACCTGTGGGTCGTGATCCCTTTGGCGGTTAAACGACCCTTTCACAGGGGTTGCCTGAGACCATCCTGCATATCAGATATTTACATTACGATTCATAACAGTAGCAACATTACAGTTATGAAGTAGCAGTGAAAATAATTTTATGGTTGGGTCACAACATGAGGAACTGTATTTAAAGGGCCAGAAGGTTGAGAACCACTGATTTAGAGTCAGTCATTTCTGAATGGTAAAGGCATCACAGAACATAAGTGAGAGAGTCTTGAAAAGGTGCCTAATGGATTCAAAGTGGGAACAGAACAATTAGTTCCAAGTAAAATCCAAGGGGTATTTGTAGGATGTGCAGGCTGAGTGTAATTCTTACATTTTCCCTTTGGTTGATAGTTATGCTCACAATTTATTTCTGCATAATGGTGTTTTAGTCCCTACATCAGTAAGTTTTATATTTAAGATTCTTTACAACAATACCAATAAAATAATAAAAACTCAGAAGAAAAGTTATATTACTCTGACTGGCATAGATATGTAAATAGAAAAACATCAAAATTGCCAAGAGCAAGTATGTGGCTTGGTTCCTAGAAAATTCGATCAGATTGGATTTCTGAGATTAAACACTCTAGCTTTTAATGCCTAGAGTTTTGTTGTCTTTCATTGCTCCAGTGGAAGCAAGCTGCTAAATGTTTTACTTGCTTTTCCTTCTCAGACTCCATTTTCAATACTTACAGCCGTAGGGACTTAGTAGTGAAGGAAAGTAAGAAAGAGAAGCAGAAAAGAAATAATAGTTAGCACTTTCATACTTTAACTTTTACAACTCAACAGTTTTTAATAATTTATTATGTATAAAATAGGCCCTCTTGTCTGTTTCTGAACACTGGACTTCAAGCAGCAAATATGAATAACAAAATCCTACCATTTTTATCACAAATTTATTGTGTGGCACTTTTCTGGGCATTTTATTGCTTTTCCACATTTGTCCAAACTAGTAAAAGAGTTTGATACCTCTTTCCTATCTAAACAATTCATCAGCAACTGTGAGGATAAAAAAAAAAAGGAAACCAAGATGGTGGCATAGGTAAACACCAGAAATTGCTGCCTCGAACAACCACTTCAAAAATACAACCGACATCATCCAGAACCACAGGAAGGCTGGCTGAGTGGAAATTCTACAACTAGAAGGAAAGAGAAAAGCATACCAAGACTCAGAGGAGGTACGGTGCGGAGGTAAAATACAAAGGTGGGGAGGTGCATGTGGAGCGAGCTGGCGGCTGAGGACATGATTGTCTTTTTCAATCGGGAGGGAGTCTCAAGCTCTGAGCTCCAGTTCTGGGCGAGTCTCTGGGGACCCAGACTCATACGGGGAGAAACTGGACTGTCTGGCATCAGTCAGAACTTGAGGGCGGCTTTCCATGGAGGCGCTCGCAGCAATTGCCGGGGTCTCTGAGGGCAGGACTGAGAGCAGCCATACTGCTCGCTCTGCCCGCCCTGTTGATCTCCTGGGACTCCGCCCCGCCCAAGCCATGCACGGAAGCTTTTGCATATGAAAGGCCCGGCCCCTTGTAATCTGAAAATTGCTTAACAAACTGCAGCTGCCCCAAGGCCCCAGGGCAACTTGCATTGCTTTACAGCTGGCTTCTGCTGGGTAGCCTCAGGAAGAGGCTAGATTAGCATCTCCTTAGATCCAAGAGCCAGTGTACCCAGTGGTCAGAGTGGGACCATCCAATTACACATCCTCAGATACATAAGG
>NW_006283588.1:2897569-2922330 GCF_000327345.1 Myotis davidii
TACAGAGAGGAAGGGAGAGGGATAGAGAGCCAGAAACATTGATTAGCTGCCTCCTGCACACCTCCTACTGGGGATGTGCCTGAAACCAAGGTACATGCTCTTGACCAGAATCGAACCCAGGACCCTTCAGTCCACAGGCCGACGCTCTATCCACTGAGCCAAACCAGTCAGGGCGTAAAATTTGAATAATTTTTGAAGCAGCTTTAGAACTGTTTCGTAAGTCTTAACCTAATATGAAATAATATTCTATATAATAAAAGCCTAATATGCAAATTGATCCCTCGACTGGGAGTTCAACCACTTGCTATGACATGTGCTGACCACCAGAAGGCAACGTGGAACATGGTGGGTGTTGGTGATGCGGTGCTGGTCGTGGGTGGCAGTGGAGGTGCTGCCGGCCCCAATGGGCCCTAATGAGACCGGGACCACAGCGGGATAGTTAACCAGGTGAGTGGGCAGCACCAGGCCAAGGCAGGTGTGAGCGGGGCCCGATAACCCTGCCGATGGCCCCACAGACGGTGACCGGTGGCAGTGGTGGGGTGACGTGGCCACCATCCAGCTCCCAGGCACTGAGGGAGCCAGGCAGGGGTCAACCACTTGCTATGACATGTGCTGACCACCAGAAGGCAACGTGGAACATGGTGGGTGTTGGTGATATGGTGCTGGTCGTGGGTGGCAGTGGAGGTGCTGCCGGCCCCAATGGGCCCTAATGAGAACGGGACCACAGCGGGATAGTTAACCAGGTGAGTGGGCAGCACCAGGCCAAGGCAGGTGTGAGCGGTAGCCAGAAACTAAGGCATTAAATAACACAGGAGTGGCCTAGACAGGTTTTCCATGTCTCCTAAAAGCAAGTGCTATAAAACTTCATCAGTGTTGTTCTTTTTAAATCACATCAGTTCTGAATTTTCTGAAAATTTCCTGAAACTTATTAACTTATTGGAGGAAGGCAGTGCATAAGTGGTGCTGCCCAGGGCCCAGAGGTCAGCTGGGTCCTGCCCTTCCACGCCAGATGCTCGCGCTTCAATCTCCAGTCAAGCCTAGGGACCATACCGGTGCAAGAATTTTGTGTACCAGGCCTCTAGTAATTCATAAAATCCTAACACTGGAGTGTCAGGAGGTCTGGTACAAAGTATCATGTTGTATCCAGGGAGAGTGAGGCCCAAATCATCCAAGTCAAAATTATTTTCTATCTTCTGCCAATGTTTTAATAACACATATTTTAGAAATTCTTGCCAATATGTAAACCAATAACGGAAAGGCCAGAAAATGTGTTATCCAACACGGGAAATATGAATACTTTTTCTGGAACAACATGGATCAAAGGATGACCCCTAACAAACCAGGATCCATTGTCACTCTGGTACTCTTTAGCGTTCTTTTCCTCCCTGTGCCTTTCTAGTCCCTTCTGGACACACCATTTCCCTCCTTAACATTCTTCAATGGCATACCACTGCATTTGGGACATATTCCTAATTTTCCCCAATTCTATAAAACCTAGGCAACCCAAACTGTGTGTTCCTCCCTTATCTTACTGCTGTCACTAAGACTGCTCTAGCCATATGGCCTTTACCATTCCTTGAGTTGGCCAAACTAATTCTGTCCACATCTCTTCATATTCCTTCTATCTGAATTGCTGTTCTTATCCATCTTTGCTTGACTCGTTCCTTTTCCTCATTCAGGTCCATCTCAAATGTGAGGAATCTTTGACAACCCAACCAGAAGAGGCCTCCCCTCTTTATTTAAAACACTATAAGGTTTTAATTTACATTTTCCAAGTCTCTATCTTTCTAAGCACTGAAGTGACATCCAATCACTGAAGCCAGTGTCATTTTGATGTTTCTGTTGTATTTAACACAGCAGCATTTGCTGTAATTGATCCTTTCGCCCTCTTTGACACACTTCCTACACAGGATATCTTATCATCTAGATTTTCTTTTTTGTTTTTAGTTATTCCTATTCAGATTCCTTTTCTACTTGCTTCCCGGGTGTTAATCTCACAAGTCAGTGTATCCCTGGTCTCAGTTACTGACCTTTTTTTCTATCTATAGTATGTTTACTCCCTAAGCAATTTCATCCAATCTCACTGCTTCAAATATCACATAGAACCAGATAATCCCTCCATTTATATCTCTAACTCATATGTCTTCCTTAAACTCCAGGCCTATATATCCAATAATCATCTAATGCAGCAGTTCTCAACCTGTGGGTCGCGAACCCTTTGGCGGTCGAATGACCCTTTCACAGGGGTCGCCTAAGACCATCCTGCATATCAGATATTTACATTACGATTCATAACAGTAGCAACATTACATTTACGAAGTAGCAACGAAAATAATTTTATGGTTGGGTCACAACACGAGGAACTGTATTTAAAGGGCCAGAAGGTTGAGAACCACTGATGGAAGTCTCCTGGATGTCGAAGGAGAATCTTCAAGAAACTCCTCCTTTCTCAACCATCCACACTTATTTTTTCTTTTTGAAGAGAGTGGTGGGGACTAAGATTTGTTCATACATGTCCTCACAGGTTATTATAGCAAAGACTTAGAATTTTTATTTTTTAATTGATTTTTAGAGAGAGAGGAAGGGACAGGGAGACAGGGAGAGAAACCTCAATGTGGGAGCAAAACATCAATCCAATGCCTTCTGCAAGTCCCTATCAAGGATACAGCCACAACTTGGCAATTGTCCTGACTGGTAATGGAACAGGCAACCTTTTGGTGCGCGGGATGATGCCCAACCAACTAAGCCACACTGACCAGGACCACATCTTCTTTTTTTTTTAACCTTTATTGTTGAAAGTATTACATATGTCCCATGTATTCAAAGCTCATTCTCTACTTTTCAGTGATTCAAAAGTATGTTATAAATTGCTAAAATATATGTATTTTTTATTTCCTTCATATTCTGAGAGGTATTTCATTATTTATTTTATCCTTAGATAGATTTAACTTACATCCCATTTGTTATCATTCCTCAGAGAAATATGTCATGTATCTTTTTATTAAACTATCTATTTTACCAAGATGTGATGCATGTTGCAAAACTAATGTCTTTAGAACTTTGAAAAATTAAAAAAAGAGGAAAGAAGATTCTGAAAAATTTCCACAGAGGGTTATAAATAATTGCTTTTCTCTTAGCTAATCATCAATGAGATCACTTTTTCATTTTATTAATTGGTTCTATCTGTCATGGGGTCACAAATAGATGTAAAAATAGAAAAAATAAAACCAGCATATATATATGATGGAACATAACATCAATATGACATTCTTATTAAACTTAAGTTCAATTTTTCTCAAGTAGGTACATTAGTAATCTAGATACATTCCTTCATTCTTGCCTTAATATGCTGATCCTTCTATCCTGATTGAAGCAAAACATAATAAAAAATGCTCAAGTATTTCTCTATTCCAAAAATGAATATATAGCCTGTACATTCTTGGGTAGGTAATGTGGTTTGTGTGAACTATCAGGTGATATTGTGATATGATAACAGTGTCAGAACATTTAACCTATATCATAGTCCTTCGAGAAACTTAATTCCAAGAAAACGTTGACCAGTGGAAGAGTGCCAAATAGAAATATTGCTTTCTTCTGATTATTTCAAGAACTAGTATCTATTAATCCGCACTGTGTTATCATTACTGACATAATCTCAGCTATAAGGAAACATGGGTGAATGGAGCAAAGAGAAATAAAGCCAGCCTAGCTGGTTTGACTCAGTGGATAGAGTGTAGGCCTATGGACTGGAGTCCCAGGTTTGATTCCGGGTTGCGGGCTCAATCCCCAGTAGGGCACATACAGGAGGCAGCTGATCAATGATTCTCTCTCATCATTGATGTTTCTCTCCCTCTTCCTTCCTCTCTGAAATCAATAAAAATATGTTTTTTAAATGTTTCTAGAAGTTTATGCCCCTTCTTTTGCTTTCCTCCTTGCAAAGTTTTTATTCTTTGTAAGTGGTGTTTCTATTTATTCTGAAACTTAATTGAATCAATTATTATACACACACACAAACACACACACACACACACACACATAAAAGAACATGCAAGAAATTGGAAACAAACTATGCACCCAAATTTCGCTGGTAGTGGTCAGCAACAAGGGAGCTAGAGAACTAAGATTACTTGATGGCAAATATTATTAACAAATCCCCAATCCAAACACTGAGTTTTGGGCCAAGAGCCAGAAGTAGGAACTAAATCTAAAATCATGCATTATGTAAAAGGCAACTGAGGAAGAATAAAGTGCTGCCATTATCTTCCATTAAATATTCCGACTTGAAGTACCCCGACTTCTAGCAAAAGCGGACATAAAATTTCACTGAAATAGAGTATTTCTGATATAGCCACTCATTATGTTTTCAGTGTGGTGTCCTTTGTGTCCCCACGTGTTGCCAGAGGAAGTGGGCTTCTGTAGGTGCCGTGGGAATAAGAATTTCCCAAGGTCCCCATGGGAGGATGAGCTATCATAGAAAGCTTTATTTTTGGAATTAAACCCCCGAGTTTTCAAGGCCCCATCTCCCTCTGTCCCACCATGGAAAAAGTCCCATTTCATCCTCAGCAGAACTAGAACCAAAGCCACTGCCCAGAACCTCCACTCCATATTCACACAGTCCAGTCCACCATCTGGCTAGGTTAGCTTGTGTTTGCAGCAGCAGTCCATTGTGTGTAAGGTCCATGTGGCCTTGGGCCAGGTGGCTTCTAGGGCCACATGACTATGAAGTGAGCATGGATGAGTGCAAGGAAGCAGGAACAAAGCAAGAGAGATAAGAAAGAGATAATTCCTTTATCTGGGGATTATGTATTCCCAAATTTTCACTGGCTTGCACTGTTCCCAGGTTAGACTGACAGATAAGCACCTTTCCTATGTCACCCTGACTTCACTGTGCATGTACCTATTTCTCCCTTTGTTGGACCCTTTCCCCCAGAGATTTGCAGGGAAGGGACTGGTGGTTCCCTGGGGAGTGTGAAATTGAAACTTCCTGTTAAAGCTGCCTAGATGACCATGCCTGGCCTTCCCTTTGCTCCTTTACTATTATTAGCTAGCTAGTTAGGATGATAACAATCACAAAGATTGAGAACAAGCAAATATGGGTTTACAAGTAACGCCAAGAACACCGAAGTCAAGTCACCAAGAGCGAGCATCAGCACAAACATTCAACAACTAAGTAGGTCCATAGGAATTTTGAGCATGAACGTGACAGAGAATACACAACTGCTATGTAGAACAGCTATGTAGAAAATGATTAAACAAATGTGGGCTAGCATATGAGTTAGCATATATGAAAAGAATCAAAGAAACTTCCAGAAATAAAAATTGTAATTGTTGAAATTAAAAATGAATCATCAATAGATAGATTAAACAGAAGATAAAACACAGTTGAACAGAGAATTACTGAACAGAAAGATTTATCTGAAGAAATTAAGAAGAATTCCATAAGGGGGTAGGTTTGAAAGGTAGTGGAAATTATGTCAATAGACTTTGAGAATAAAATGTCTAATATCCACCTTATTGGAATTCCAGAAGAAAGAGACAACACTGAAAAGAAAAAGGTTGAGAATTTTTCCAAACCACTGAAATTTTTCTTAGTCATACTGTTTGAGCTAATTTCATTTCAAAATCTGAAACATAAATATATTGGATAAAACACGTGAAAAAAGGAAATTTAAAAAATTATTCATCAATCTATGGCAGTATTCTTGTTATTTCAAATAATTACTTATCCAAAGTATGAAGATTAATATATAGTTTTAAAATAAATGATGATAGCAAGGAAGAATAGTCTGAGCGTTTTAAGTAATATTTACATATTAATCTTAATAGACAATTCTGTAGAAATATCTAGCATTCCATTTTTAGTATTATAAAGAAAAAGTATATGTCACAGTAAGATTATTGGAATGAATTTTGTCCATAAGAGAGCATTCATCTTTACTCATTAAAAATGTTCTTTATATTTTATAATCTCTCTGTGTTATTGTACCTATTGCTTCCATGTAACTATATACATTTGACCCAATATGAATTACCAAAATGTCTGATACTAGGACTTGTAAAGAAACTTGAAAACTCCACTATATTCTGAAATATCATAAATCTACTCTCCATTCAAATTCATTCACATCTGGTTCATTCTTTGTTTCCAACAAAATAAATCAGAATAATGTAAGCTCAGAATATTTCATCCATGTGCTTTGTCAAAACAAAGATAATTTAGATGCTAAATAATTTGATTTAAATCCTGCTGATTGATGACTTTGATGATCACAACATTTTCAACAATCCTTTAACTTCTTCTAAAGATGACAACTGTTGCTGATGTGGTCAGTGTAATATTTATTTAATGAAGCATTATCATAATATATACTACTCTGTAGATACAGTTGAGCAAATGACTGAAAATAACCCTGACTATAAAAAGATGTAGAGAGCTAATGCACTCATAAGAAAAATCTGTACCTACACTTCAATTCATCACGACACCCAGAACATGTACAGAATAAATGCAAAAATGAAAAGTAATTAATAACACTTAAAATATATTACTTAGAGAAAATTACAGTGATTTGTGTTCTCCTTTAGATAACTGAAAGATAACGACATCATTATAAAGTTCCAAACTAAACCATTAAAATAGCTAACATTTATTAAAATGTGCCAGGAAATGTTATAAGCATATTAAATATATTAACTCTTTGAATCTTAAACAAGTCTATGAAGAAAATATTACTATTATATGCATTTTAAAGAAGAGAAAACTTAGATATAGAAAATAAAACATTTGCTTCCATTAGTAATTTTATTTTTAACAACTCAAGAGATGACTTAGTACTTTACAAACAGGTTTGTCACATGCTCACCCATTTTTATGATTCCCGGGAAGATACTTATTTGCTCTAATCATGAGTTTTTTCATCATTCCTCTCTCCCCTTCAGAGAGAGAGAGAGAGAGAGAGAGAGAGAGAGAGAGAGAGAGAGAGATTTAAGGAGAAAATTGTATGAGATGATTCTGGTAGTCACAATGTCTTAGCTCAGTATTTGCCAAAAACAAAAAGTAACTGCTTCATTATGTCTATGATGTTGTTGACGATGATGGGGAAAAGTAGGATAACATAGAAGTACTTTGTAAACTCTAAGCAAAGTTCTAATAATTTGTATGTTTCGGGTAAATTCCCTACAAATGAGTTTCTGGAATACAGCCTTTCTATTAGTAGTAAAGTCACTTTTTATTCCTTTGAAATACAGAAGTGTGCTAATGCGTGGAGATGGATGACAAAAGGCTACATAAACAGCTGCTATACTGCAGGTAAAATGAAATTACTTTAGATAGGGTGGGCATGAGTAGCCCCGGAAGACTATAAGGCAAGATACAGTCAGTGTCAGCTTTCATAAGAACCCAAGTTGAATGGATGCAAAGAAGCTGGGGCAGAACAGTAGCAGACAAACAACATGTAGCTATCAGAAAACTTGGCAATTCACGATGGGTAAATCTTAAAGAGAAAGAAAAAGACTATAAGTACTTGTTTTATAATAGAACAAAATCAGTCTTCATTTGTATGCAACTGAAAACAACTGCCTGCCACCCTCTGCTGGCCTTTTCAACCAGACCTGCACATATGATGGCAATATTACCTACAGAATACTATCTAAAAGCAAAGGACAGCGATACCGAGGTATTAATCCTTCTGCTTGTATCCCATTGATTTGAACTTTTTTCCCAAAAAATTTCTTAAATTAAACGATATTCTTCATGTGCCCAACAGACAAGTGAAGTCCCTGCAGCCTTTATGACACTGGAAAGATATACTCCTGTTAATTATATAAGAACAAAGTTCAAAGGCAAACAAGACACTGGCTATTTAAGGCAGAATCTAATTATGTTTGGAATTATAATAAAATCGTGCCTATATTCACCTCACAGGATAACATTACATCTCAACTCACCCAAAGTTTTTGTTGTGCTTGTGAACAATTGTTAAAATGAACTAATTTTTATGCAAATGCAAAATCACATCCTGACAGAGACTGTTTCTCCTTGAACCTGGAAATAATATCCCTGCTCAACTTGCCAAAGTAAGGAAAGAAGACTACAATGCAAATGATGCTGACTTGGAGAGGTGATAGAATCTGCTTGAATATTTTAAGCATCTGAGAAAAGATACACCCTGCCATAGAAGAATTCCTAAATCATGATGAGAGTTAAATTACCAGCAGCGTACACATTCATCCAATGTCATCTCCTTGTTTTGTGACAAATTTTGTGAGAGGAGAAAACAAAATTAAATGATCTGGGTAATATGACAATACCACCTTTTCATTTTCTGACTTTTTTTTTCCTTCAATGGAAAATGTATTCATTTATATGATAGAGAAGGTCCCCTCTTTCCTCTGACTGAAGGTGTTTAGCTAATTCTCTACTCCAGTGCTTTTAACTTCTGATTGGCAATTAGGCAACATTATATTTCCAAATGAACTCTAGGTTCTCTATATCAATTTAGGATGAATTGCCTTCAAAACAAATAAAACATTAGGTGAAAGTAACAAGAAAGTCCTTTGTGTTACATAAAAGGTCTTTTTCTCTGTAAATATAACCATCACATTAACAGTAAAAAGGAAACACAAAAACCTGAACAATTTGTCTTGTGATGGTCTGTTGAAAATTCTATGGAAAGCCAGATGAGAAAGGTGTCTACAGCCTCAGGTCCCAGGAGGCACTGGCATGTTTCATTATGACATCGCTGGCAGCTCATCCGTTGTGTGAGGAAGTGATGGCCTCCCAGCAAGCCAAACAAATTTGCTCTTTTTTTTCTAGCTTTTTGGTTCTCTACCCTCTGGTCATGCATCTCTCTTGTCCTAAAATTGATATAGTAGTAATTCTTCAACATTTTTATAACAGCCTCAGACTAACAAAACTATGAAAATAATTACCTTAAGATTTCTTGATTACCAATGATTGCTTAAAAATTATTAAATACACTTGAATTGAAATAGACATGATTAAAGCATGTGGGTTTCTTTTTAAAAATTAGGAACTAATTATAAATTAATGATTATATTTACTTTACAAAAAAAGGGGTGGCAAATATTTGTGATCTACTGATAGCAGGCAGTAACCTATATGTGACTATGAGCAAATAACTTTCTAGGATTTAATTATTCATAAATAGAATTGGAGGAAGGTACTATGATAATATAGTTAAATATGTCCATTTATATGAAAAAGTAATGGTGTACTATTGTTCTCTTAGTATTTAAATGCTAAACATATTTCCCATAGTGATAAGTTAGAAATGTTGAAGGAAATGATTTCATTCACAATAGCAATAAGAATAAAACAATTTTTTAAAAGTTAATGATAAAATTGCAATAAATACTCTAGAAAAAAATTTGAAAACTCACAAAACTGATTCAAAGAGGTATTAAATTATTAGACAGGCATTCCATGTACTTAAAGAGATTAAATGTTGCAAGGATGCCAATATTTATAATGTTTTTCTAATCAGATTAGAAATGGAATGTTTTGTTTGTGTATTTTGTTTTCCTTAAAACTTCATGAAATAATCATAATGTTGCCTGGAGGAATAAGAATCACTGATCATTCAAAAATATTTTTATTATAAAATAATGGAAGACGACTTTGCTTACCTAATATTATTTGCTCAGAATAGACAAGAAATAAAAAAAATATAGAATAAAATATCTGAAAACCATCTAAGGGTAAATATTTGGTATGTGATGGAACTTGTGAAATCAATGAGGAAAAGAATTATTTATATTTTAGGGGAGGTGATTTTAGAAAAACCCAAGTCAAGCACAGTTACATAGAAAGAAGAAAACAATAATTACTGATCATTTCACCACCAAGAACTAATCACTCTTAACATGTTGAAAATATCATGCAGATTAACATAAAATAAAATCATAATAGAGAGGGTGGGCAAAAGTAGTTTTACAGTTGTGAGTATGTGAAACAGTTTATTTTTGTATTATTATTTATTAATTATTGTACTATTTATTTGTATTATGTATACCTACTTTTGTCCACCCATGTATTTGTTTTTTAAACCATATTCTAATCAAGTATTATCACAGCAAAGTAAATTTCTGCAATATCATTAATATTGTATAGTATTTCGTGGCAAGAAAATAGTCTATTTAAGCCAGGGGTCCTCAAACTATGGCCTGCGGGCCACATGCAAATACAAATACTGTATTTGTTCCCGTTTTGTTTTTTTACTTCAAAATAAGATATGTGCGGTGTGCATAGGAATTTGTTCATAGTTATTTTTAAAAAAACTATAGTCCGGCCCTCCAACAGTCTGAGGGACAGTGAACTGGCCCCCTGTTTAAAAAGTTTGAGGACCCCTGATAAGCAATCAACAATTTATTGTAATATCAAATAATTGAAAATTATATAATTACAGTAATTTGGATGTGGGCTATTTGTATTCTATTGCAGCTCCTAAATGTGCTCCGAGCCTTCAGACCACATCCATTCCAGCTTGGCAGGACAGAGATTCTGGGATCTTTGATCAAAGCCTGGAATGACAGCTTCAATTAAAGAAGAAATAACTTTTTAAAAGCACCCACTCCTTGCTCTAACTGTGACAAGGTTGCAATTTCATGAAGCGTATTCTGACATCTAGCACAGTGTTGAAACCTGAGTCAGGGGTTCCAGTGTTAGGACCCATGTTGGAATTCCATAGTTCTTTGAAATTGGGTGTGTGTGTTATTATGATACACAGCCTAGAGACACTGTCCTCTTGTTTGTTATGTCACCCACACTTCTGGTTTTTTGTGTTTTTGCTTGTTTATTTTGTTCTTCTAACTCTACCCTCTTTCTTAGAGTTCTGGGCCTTCCTTGTCTTGACAGTTTCAACTTCAGAATGAGTTACATTCCAATAAGCATTTTATATGCCTATGGCATCCAAATACTAAACAATAAGATAAACATCTGCCACTCCCCATCTTTAACAACAAAAAAAAACCCATATAGGTTTTCATGTATAATAAAGCCCCACGTACTCGGAGCTGGAGATATGAATAATTCCAGCTGGTGCCACAGCTAACGTGAGGCGTAGGAGCGAGCCTGCCTTTCATGGTGACCTCAGAGCCTGTTGGTGGAATCACAGCCGTGGTTGCACATTGCGAAGAGGCATCAGTCATATTGCGCAGGGGTCATGTGAAGTCATCCGAACTTGCTCTCAACGAAAATTTGCCATTTGCAGCTGCTGGTGACAGTAGCTCTGCTCCAAACCACTTCTAAGCAATTGTATTTTTTTTCCTGATCATACCTTTTAATGTGCTTGGGTGTTTCTGCCGATGAGTTTTTATGTACTTTGGGGGATGTTTCAGTCTTACGTCCTCTTCTGGGGTCAGGAAAGTACCACTGTTTGTTTGCAGTTTTATTGTGTAACCAGCCTACCACCGCTTCCATGGATAATAAAGTAAGTAATATTGTGCAAGTGTAAAACATTTCTGCTATGAAAGTGGTTTTGGAAAATAAGAAATTAAAATGGTTACAAAATACTAGTTAATTTCCTTCCCCCACTTTTCTTCCCTTAAGTGTGCTTTTGCCAGCTTCCACCTCCATGTCCCTACAGGACTCTTAGAAAATGAGTTTAACCCTCTTATATAGACTTGGTTCTACTGTATTTCTTATTTGGGGAATGTGATTAAGTTCTATGGGGTGCCGAGTACGAGCTGTGAGGAGGATGGAGAGGACCTTTATCACTGTATCTTAAGATGTATGATTTCCCCTCAGTGTTTTGTTTCATACAGGTTTTGGATTTCTTTAACTTTTATTGTATGTACCGAAAACTGCACACGTATTATTCTGACTGTTTGCTCTAGTTTACTATCAATAAAAGACCTGTTAATCACACAAATAAAGTAAAATAATTTGTGGGAAGTATTCCTGTGCTTAAACATTTTTTTAATAGTTTAAGCCTTTCCTTAGTATACATTTGTAGATATGCAATTGTTCATAAAATGTTAACTTTGGATACTCATTTCCAAATTGCCAAATGGAAAGGCTGTGCTAAGAATTTTTCAGAAGCCCCAATCCTTGACATGGGTATTAGCATTATTCCTTATACTTGATAAACTGATACTCCTAATGGTACTTTACTTCTATTCTATGTATCTTATAACTAATCCAGTCTAAAAAAACTGTTAATATACTCTATGTAATTTGTGATTTTTATGAAATAGCCTTTCTGAGTCCTTTGTTTATATTTCTAGTTTAGTATCTACCTTTTTTATTATTATGGACATTAAGATGTTAGCTAGGTAGTAAACCTCTGTATATTACATATGTTGCAAAAAAAATTTCCCCAGTTTTTCCTGTACTTAGGACCAATACTTCTGATTACAAAGGCTATTTTCTGCTCAAAATGTATCAGCCACATAGAGACCACCTATCTTGTAAACTTGTTTATTGACTTAATACCAAGGTTTGCTCTTCCACACACATTTTTTAATATTCTATTGTTGTCTTCATTTAGAATATGTTTTAAGATATAATATAATTAACATCTTGATATTAATATTTTCATTAAAATATTTATAGTGAGGTGAGGTTGTTTTCCAAACATTTTGTTTAGTTACTATTTTGTTTTTGTTAAATAATATACCTTACATTCTCTCCACATGATATTTGGTTTGAATTCATTCATACTTATTTTCTAGGTTCAAACAGCCTTGGCTGATATTTGTACTTTGTCCCAGAAATTAATTTTTCAATTACACAGATATGCTCAAATTTTTTATAAAGCCTTCTTAAAAACAGATGGAGTCTAACCCCAAACATGTACACTACAACCTGCCAAGTTTACATTTACATGTAGGTAAGGGTTCCAATTCCATTTGAAGTCTCAGTTTTGATAAATGAGATACTAAAAGGTGTTTCTAATTTAGTCTTTGAAAATTTCTCTCAACTATTTTTATGGGGATTTCGGCATGATTTTGCAAATTTGGCATCCTATGTACTCTAGTTCTTTCCTTTTCACCATCAATAAAAAAAAAAAAAGTGTCTTTCCCTGGACTTCCTACTGGCCACAGTGTATTCCATAAAGCCCTTGGTGGTGTTTTATATCCCTGTTAGGAAAACTGTTCTCCATTTGAACCTGCTCCCTCATACTTTTCCTCGGGCTTGATAATATGCACCATTGGAGAGCAGGTGCACTTTCAGAATTCTTGTCAAAAATAAGATGAGGATTTCAGATTGAATCATTTTCAGAGATTTCATGGATTATGACCACCCCTAATGGATGGTCATCAACTCATGTGCCTGTGGCATCATATTCAAAGTATCATAATAATTTGCCTCCCAATACTGACGATACATCCAGTTCCACTAAGGCCCTGCTGGTCTCTAATGGACCATCCACATTTAGGTTAGATCTTCTTCTAGGCCAGCGGTTCTCAACCTTCTGGCCCTTTAAATACAGTTCCTCATGTTGTGACCCAACCAATTATTTTCGTTGCTACTTCATAATGTTGTAATGTTGCTACTGTTATGAATCGTAATGTAAATATCTGATATGCAGGATGGTCTTAGGCGACCCCTGTGAAAGGGTCGTTCGACTGCCAAACGGGTCGTGACCCACAGGTTGAGAACCGCTATCCTAGGCTGACTTGTCCTGTTGCATTTAAAGAGATAATGATTGGCCCAGCTGTGGTGGCTCAGAGGTTGAACATCCATCTAGGAACCAGGAATTCAATTCCCAATTAGGACACATGCCTGGGTTGTGGGTTCAATCCCCAGTAGGGGGCATGCAGGAGGCAGTTCTCCCTCTCCCTTTCTCTCTAAAATCAATTAAAAAATATATTTTTTAAAAAGAGATCATGACTGGAAAGTCTTAACCATGTCAACGAAAGTATAAACACAAGCATATCTGTGTTACTTTAAGTAGAATTTGTGTCCTACACTTTAAAATGCAAAGCCATTTTACTTCAAATTCTGCCATTAATGTACTATAGTTGTGATTAAAGGATAAGAATAAATAAAAAATACTGTATTTCAATCTTCATAAGTATACCTACATGAACAACAAAGACAAACACTGAACACATCTATGCCTTCCTAAGGGAGAAGAAACCTTAGCAATAAGAGTTTGAGTATTTATGGGCCCAACAGCAAGACTGCCTCTAGTACAGCAATGAACAGAGGATATAATCCACATAAACTATAACCTGTTCTGTTGGAAATGACATTCCCCCTGTTAAACAGAGAATCTGGTTATCTTAGATATCATTTACGTGATTTATTATTATTTGGTCCAGCTAAGTTGTTTTGTTCTAAATCTGTGCTCATCAAGGAAATGATACATCTTACAGATAAAATGTGATCATGCTGACTCAATTGTTTTCATCTCTATGACAACTGCATTTTTCACTATGAATTAGTGAATGTTTTTTTTTCTTAAACAAATAAAATTGCCAGCCTAAATATTGCAAATTATGGCAATGCCCTGTGCCTAATATTAACTGTCCTTAAAAAGTTACCACGAATAGTGTCTTTGTACAAATGTGGTAAAGATTAAATTAGAAACTTTTTTGTCAATAAGATTTCAAAACATTATGTATTCTGAAGTAGAACTAAGATAAATATCTATTTAAATTACATAAATGAGCACTGCTTAATCCCTCTAGGCATCAAATTCTTAGCTACAAAAGTTACGCATGACTCACCATGTATATTGGTGGGTAACAGTACTGAATAGTAATAACTCAAATCTTTATAATTATCCTAATAAGAGAATCAAGCCTAACGAATATTTGGGATTTTCTACATAATGCAGTGATATATGTGGAATAATAACAGTTTTAATTTTTCCTTCCAAATCTTTATATTAAAATTTTTCTTGCATTTCTGAGGATTTCTGAAATAAATAGAAGCTGTAAGAACATGCATTAATTAGTTAGTTCACAGTCTCAGTAGTAAGCTTTCTGTATTCCACCATTAAATGTGATATTTGTTGAAGATTTTCTGTTCGTACTATTTACTGTGTTAATGATGTCCCTTTTTATTTCTATTTTACTAAAGTTTTTAAAAAATAATACTATGAATGTTAAATTTTATCAAATGCTTTTCCTGCATTTCAGAGATGACCATATGAATTTTCTCCTCCACTCTTCAAATATAGTAAATTATATTGATTGATTGTCAAATGTTAAACTAACCTTATAATCCTGGCATAAACCATACTTGGTCTTGGCATGTTACTATTTTTTATAAATTGTTGGATTCAATTTGCTAATACTTTGCACAGGACTTTTGCATGTGTATTCATGGGTAAGATCTGCTTCCAATTTTCTTATGGTAGCTTTGTCTGGTTTTCGTATCAACTTTCTGCATGTGTCATAAATGAGTTGTGGAATAGTTGCTCACTTTCTATTCTGTGAAAGAGTTTATGGGGAGTTATGTATCCCCTAAATGTGACCTAGAATTAGTAAGTGAACTATTGGAACTGAAGTGTTTAGTATGTGTGTGGGGGGGAAAATTTTAAGCTCAGATTCATTCTTTAAGAGCTATGTGACAATTCAATTATTCAATTTTGTGTTTGTCAGTATTGATAACTTATTTTTTCTAATAATTTTTCTGTTTTATTAAAATTCTCTGAATAATAAATCAAAACAAATGTTAGAGGGGTGTGAAGCAACAGAAATTTTCATATATGTCTAGGGGGCCAGTTTTCCTTGGTACAACCACTTTGGAAAGCAGTTTAATATTTTTCCATTAAAGTTGAATGAGTTTATGACCTTGGACCAGCTAGTTTACTTCTTAGATTACATCTAACAGCAATGCATGCATATGTGAACCAAGAGAGATGTACCCAAATGTTCAGAGCAGCATCACTTATAACAGCCCCGGACTGGATACAACCCAAGTATGCATCAGCAATGGCACATAATTAAAGGGATAAACTGTGATATAACCACACAATGGAATACTATATACAACAAAAAAAGAATGGCTCATATATAAGCAATGACATGGATGAATCTCAGACATTTTATGGTAATGATACAAAGCACACAAAAAGTAAATACTTTAGGATTTTCTACATAAAGGACAAAAACATTTAAAACTATACTTATGAATGAATTCTTACATGGCTAATTTATAAAGTAGGAATGTGATTAGCATAAAAACCAGGACAATGGTTACTTTGGTGGGAAGGAGGGGTTCTATGAGGATTTGGTGTACATTCAATATCCTGATCTGAGTGGTAGTTAGAGGGATGTCTATTTGTCATAATTCACTGAGCTATATATTTTTATTTTGTACATTTCTCTGTTTTACAATAAACAAAACAGTTAAAAACAACTGATATATACATTGATTTCTCTAAAATTATTATACATTTATTTTAGGCATAATTGTACACAAACATCTATAAAGTAAACTTGAAATTGATCAAGATCTTAGGCAAAAGACTCTAAAATGGTCTCATCTCTGGTCCAGGATTTGACCACAACAATAACCCTATTGGTCAATCTCTCCAGAGCAAGCACTGCTTGAAGTCTTCCTCTGTGCCGGAAGCCGGTCCATCCTTGCTTCTTGACACAGGGAAGAAAAATCTGCACAGCATATGTTTCAAGGTACCTGGCGTATATGGAATACTGTTCTTAATATGTTTGTTCCCCTTCTTAGCGCTATGCGTTATAACCAGGACCACCTCCCCAAGAAACGTTGTTTCCCCAGGTGGGGATTTTTCCCTGGAGTTAGGGACTAACAGGACTAAGGAAGGGAATAAATCAGTAAAACCCCTTAACTAAGTGCCAGGCGGGTAATTAATCACCTTAACTATGAACAATCACGCTTAAACTACATAATCTTTACTTAGGTTAATCTCCTTCAGTTACTTCCTTGTAGCTTAACAGAACAGTAGAGTAGTGACCTTGGAATGGGGATAACAAACACCCTAACCTTTGGAATAGAATGGATAGGATTAAAATCAAATGGTATAAATATAGATGTAACAGGAGAATAAAGAGAAAATCTGGTTAGAGACCTGGCTAGAGGCCCTGGCTAGGCTGATCAACTGAATGCTGCCTCCATGTCCTTCTTCTCGGACTCCGACCACACCTTCACACCTTTGGGAACTCCTGGACCTGCTGGGGCTGGACCCCAACACCTCTGGGTAAATTCTGGAGCTTCCCCTCTCTAGATGCCAAGTGTGATAGAGCATTCAACAGGAGAAACAGAAAATATTGTTTCTGAGGGAAAAAAGGAAACAATATAAGGGGAAAATAGGATAAAGAAGCAGAGACAGATTATGCAAATGAACTGATTCCAGGAAGGAAAAACCAGATGAAAGGCAATGGAATACTAAGCCATTTCACTTTTAATAGTTAGAAGACTTTTCTTGAGAACTCAGAATAAAATAGAAAGAACTTTCTTATGCTGGGCCTACTATCATTATGGGATGAGTAGGGAGTAGGAGAAGATGCCTTTAGTGTGCCAAGTATGTTTTGGACAGTTTCTGTCCCGTTGAGGCTCTTTTGTGTTTTCCATCCTGTTCTTTCCCTTCCACTTCATAACACCTTATATTTTGTAACAGCTAAAAACTCAGATAAGGAAATGTTCTGAATGAGGGTCTGCTTTACTGCAAGATGGCCTGCAAATCCTACTACCTGTTGTCCTTGCTTTTCAGGATTGTAGGAGGTGTGCTCTTTATGTGGACCTCGATTCCATCACAGTCTTGAGTTTTCTCTGCTTGCTGCCATTGCACTCCTCCCGAGTTGTGTGTGTGTGTGTGTGTGTGAATATGTGTGTGAATGTGTGTGTGAATGTGTGTGTGAATGTGTGTGTGTGTGTGTGTGATAATAGAAGTTGAATGAGAGGGAATCACTGACTGGAGAGGAGATTTTGCTTTAAATTACAGTTGCAAAAAGATTCCCCATGTGTAACAATATGGATGTTACTATAGTTTCTGAGATGCAGCAGCTTGAGATTTTTAATGTTCAGTTACTTCAGACCTAAGACTCATAGACTGTACCTTTTAGATAAAGATGCTACAGGAACTTATGTCTTAATTCATATTGATTTTCACAGACATGAAGAAATTAATCACAAACTACATTTGTCTTCTTTACAGATTTTGGCGAGATCACATGTAAACTTAGATAAAGAAAAATGCCTTTTTATCAAAAAAACTTAGGTTATCCACTAATAGTAAATAAATGACTTTTTAAATTGAATTTAGAGAGGAAGAGAGAGACAGAGAGAGATAGAAACATCAATGATGAGAGGGAATCACTGATTGGCTGCTTCTTGCATGTCACCTACTAGGGATCAAGCCTGCAACTCAGGATGTGCCCTTGACCAGAAATGAACCCGGGACCCTTCAGTCCACAAGCTGATGCTCTATCCATTGAGCCAAACTGGGTAGGGCTAAAAGATGCTTTTTATAGCCTTCCTCTGTATCGCTAGAATTAGATTTTTAAATCCATCCAAAACAGCTTTATCTATATTCTGGGCACTCTAAAAAAACTTTTGCCAAATAAGGAAACATGGGACATATATCTTTTTTTAAAATCCTATATAATAAAAGAGAAACATGTAAATTGACTATCCCTCCACTATGCTCACCAATCAGGGGTGAGTATGCAAATTAACTCAACATAGATGGTGGGTTAATTTGCATACACAGGTGCTGGGTGGGCGGAGAGCAGAGCAGGAGAGCAGAGGCTTGGGGCGGGGGGGCGTGGCTAGGAGTGACCGAGGGAGCCACGCCCCACAGTATTCAGGAGATATTTAGGTAGTAAGAGGAGGAAGATCACAAAACTGAAATCTCTCTACCCTTTTCTGTTTAAATCAGTGGCGCTCAACCTTCCTAATGCCGCGACCCTTTAATACAGTTCCTCATGTTGTTACCCAACCATAAAATTATTTTCGTTGCTACTTCATAACTGTAATGTTGTTATTGTTATGAATCTTAATGTAAATATCTGATATGCAGGATGATCTTAGGCAACCCCTGTGAAAGGATCGTTCGACCGCCAAAGGGGTCTCGACCCACAGGTTGAGAACCGCTGCACTAGAGCAAAGTGAGCCTGGAGCAACTGGAGGGAAAACAAAGGTGATGGAGGGAAAGCAAAGGTGAGAGACATAAGTAAAATCAAAGTGTCTAGGAAAAACTAAAGGGAAGATATCCTAAAACTTCCAGGAAATCTCCACCAATGAAGCAAAGAAAAAAAAAAAGCCTCTATTATTCTGTGAGCAACAAACTAAACTGGGTTGGGGGTCTCAGACAGTTCACTCATATGATTTCAAAGACAGACAGAAACCCCTGGATTGGAGAGGGCTCCCCTGAGGATGGGCTGAGGGACCCACCCCCAGTGCACACATCTTCGTGCACCGGGCCCCTAGTCTATTATGACATCACACAATGCTTTCAACATCTGTACTTTTTTAGAACATCCTAGAATTTTCAGTATAACGTAGAGATATTTGGTATTCACAAAACAAAACAAAGAAAAAGAAAAAAACAGATGAGCCTATTATACCTTCTGATAATCCTTCCTTCTTATAGGAACCTCTATTTTCAATGGAAACGATGGAGTTGGTGTACAGATAGAAAAGAACAACTAGCGGGCTTTTGGGATGCTCAAAGAATAAGTTTCCCAGAAATAATCAGCTTTTAGAATAAGTCAGAGCCTTTCAGAGGCATGAAAGAAAGCAAGATCTCCTATCTTAAAGCACTATTATTCCTTACCACTTTTACAAATACTTTTTAAAAATTGCTATGTTAAGAGTTGATTTAAAAAAACTGTTTTTACTAGTATATGAATAGAAATTGAAACTAGAGAATCCAATAACTGATGATTTTTACATTCTTTCTTTCTGACTGGAATCAGCAATATTAATTTAAAAATAGCTACTTCATTTTCACCAAAGATGGAAAAGTTTTGTCTGAATTTAGTTATGATACATTGCTTTTATTACCTTCAATCACAAAATTCCACAAACATTTGCAATAATTGTTAATTCTTTGGCTAATCATGGTTTTATTACCTGGGTAAGTGTTTAGAATAGGCTCAACTCCTATGTATAAAGAAGAAAAGGTTCTATTATTTCTCAGCTGCTTCTTGCAAATGTGCAATGTTGATACTCCTTCACTTCTGGGTCCTTGGTCTCTTAACACTATATAGTTTCAATCCTATAAGTCCATCATTTTACATTTCTTAACTTTTAGAAATCTCATATTATACATAAAGCTCTAATTTCCCTATTGCAGGGTTAATCTGTGACTTGGAACAGAAAGAGGGCCATAGTTGGGTCTTGCACGTCTCTACCTTTAATACATCGAGGGACATGGTGTGAGGGAAGTAAGAGGGTGCAACAGAAGGGACATGCCTCTGGCCAAAACACGCTTGCCCTTTTCTAGAGAGTCGTAGAGGCAATTCTACTTTTCACAGCTGGAGTTGCTAACACACAGGAATTTTATCTGCACATTTTGGGCAGAGCACATATGGAGCCTGAAGGAACAATACTCTTTGTTACCAAGAGGTGGTTGATTTAGGGACTCGGAAGTGGCTTTCTTGTGACATAGTCATTTTATCCCTTTCTATCTAGAAGGAAAAGTGCTTTTTGTTCTAATTTATACTCCATTTATTCTATCTTTAGCCTATCTTACTAGTTACTAAATTACTTCTTACATATAACATCTGCCATGAATCTTGTCTATGTTCGCATGCTAGTTATTTACTTACCTATTGAGTATTCATTTACTATTTTTAACATTTTGCATTTATATTGGTTTGTTTTTCCAGTCTTTTTTCTAACAGAATTGCATTTTATCGCAAATAATACAGAAGACTCACGTTGGTCCATGAGGCAAAAAAACAACAACAAAGAGGACTGACACTAATTACAATTTAATATTATTGTGACCAAAGTACTGTGTTAGGCACAGTCCATCTGGAAGCTCAGTTCTTTCCTGCCAGGAAGGTAGATGGGAGAGAACATGTTCCTACGTAATGATAAAGTACAATGCTCAGAGAAGGCAGCTAGTTCACTGTCAGTAGCTGTCACAGGAGCCTGGATGTGAGCAAAACCTCTTGGGCATCAAAATCCATACCAGCCTCTGCCCAAAGCACTAGTCACTAAGTGGGAAATTTATGAATGTATGTATGTATGTTTGTATTGCCTTGAATAAAACAATGTTGCTCTAAGTCCTGCATTGAACATTTAATATATTTATAATTGATTTGTTATATTCCATGGTCTTTTAAAAATTATATTTTTAACTTTTGGTTTCTGGTCATTCCATAATGTTTTAATGGGAAATTAGAAATCTGGATCTATAATACCTTTTGCCATCTTCTGAGAAATTCTCATGTGAAATATATTTTTTGAATTCGAATTCTCCTAATTAGTTGCAAAGAGTAAGTTGACTCAAGGGGTAAAGACTTCTTTTGCTTCTGAATGTTATGTTCTATTATATACCATAAGCTAATTACTATACATTTAAAATAGGGAAGAATTTAACTTAAATCTTTTGAGTTAAGGCAATATTTGGTAAAATGTTTCTGCCATCATTATAATTACCACCATCAAAATCTAATGGCAGGTGACACCTGTGTCTTTGGGATGACAACGTTAGCTATAGTTTACTGTGTTGCTCCTTTACAAAGAAATGTGAAAGCAGAAAGGAAGTTCTTTTACACACTGTTTTCACTATTGTATTGGGCATTATGTAAATTCTGAATAAAATAGATATTCATATACACTTAAATTATAAGAATGGGCAAAATGTTATAAGAATGATAAAATTTGATTTTATTACATTAGAAATGGAAATGCATGATAAATGTTCTTATTTGTAGAAAAGCAATTTTTATTTATTGACAGTTTTCCTCATAGTTCTCTTTCAATATCGCCAGGCTGGGAAAAAGACAGAGAACTTAACAACCCATCACTGGCTGTGGCAATACGGAAATAGTCATTGGGGTGCATCATGATTCAGATTTTTCCCAAGGTATAAGCTATAACTTGTGAATAAATGAGTCCATTTTGGAAGCTGTTTTAACTCTTTCAGAAGTCCAGAGCACCATGAGTGCATTGGTGTAGAGTTTATGAAGTGATAATTACATGCTTGAAAAATCAAGCTCAATTACTAATTTGGAAAACATTTTGAAGCAAGTTAGGCCTAATTTTCTAAGCCTGAACCTATCACTTAGTAAAAAACATACAAAAAAAAAAAAACCCACCACAAACTATTTTTACATATTCCAAATATTTCATATCTTCTCTTTAGATAGATGCTATCCATAGTAAATTACATTATGAAATCTTATATAATATAAAAAATGGATCTTCACACTTCATTTTCATGCAGCTATTTCTGAGGTAGTACAGATTAGAACATCCTTATAATTTTGTTTATTTTTATATACTTGGAAAACTATTGGCAGAATTAAATGTGTTTTCTAGCATAATGGTTTAAAGTAAAATGAGAACAGCACCTGATTAAATTGGCGGTTAACCTAAGGTTGAAGGGCATTTATAATTTCATAACATTGAGAACTCTTCAAATAGTGAGGACTAAAAAACTTATTCTGTGAAATAATTTATATATCCAGTTAATAGTAGGTTGCCTCCTCTTCATAATTGTTGGAGAGAAGGCAAGGACTATGAGGGATATGTAATTTCTTATGTTCAGGGTCCTAATTTCATAGAAAATCCCTAGATTCTAGGAAATCACAAAACAGAAATCACTGAAAATTATTTAGTAAAATTTCATATGTTCAGTTCTCCCAATTCTAATGTATGATATGCTTAAATAATTTACAGTTAAATAATCATCACATACTTTCAAGTAAATTTTTCAAATAAATCATACACTTGTGTTTTTGACAAGTAATGGAAAGAGATTCCAGTTCATAGAATGAATGCATTGGTTGGTTTAACCAAAAAGTATAATTTTTCAAATTGGGTTTCAAAGCAATTCAATTGCAAACCATGTAAATACAACCATTTAATAGTCTCATAGTAAACATATGAAACTGGCTTTTATAAATAAAATAAGATTGGTTTTGTTATAGAGTCACCCAGAAGAAAAAAACGATATATCCTCTCTCAGAAATTTGTGTCTGCCTTTCACAAATCTTTTTTCATCCCATTCTTTACTGTGGGGGCACTTTTCAAGTAAATATACAAGCCATTGGTGGTTAGAAATTAATTACTACTGTTCTTCCCATATTTACACCCTTTTGTTAACCTAATGATTATGATATATATTATTCCTTGATTTCACTTTGAAGAGAAATGTACTCTTGTAAATTAAAATCATGTAATTTCAAGATTATTTCCTCTGCTATGAATTTCAAGAATCTATTTTGGTATTCAAAGACAAGAATATTATTCATCATCAGAATGTCTCAACTGAAAGATCTATTTTGGCAGAATAGCCAAGAGCACAAAAATGAAAAATCCAGAATTAAAATCAATCCATTAATACATTAACGGCACAATACTGGACATTTATTGAGAAAAATGAAGTACTTATGCATGGGGTAAGAAAAAAAACTAAAAGAAAAATTATTAGTGGGAAAATATGTCTACTCTTTCTGTGAGTTTTAACTTTTGATCTGATTGAATAGTCTATTAAAGCATAATTATCATAAAAATTGCCATTGGCATCACCTCAATATTTATAGGATAAATAGATTCCCTTATTACTTATTTTATGAACTATCACTGTTTAGGAGGAATCAAAATGATCATTAAAGGAGGAAATACATAAATTATTCAGTCTATGAAAGAAACTTATTTAAGTTTCATAATTTCTTTTTCATCTATTATAGTAAATAATTTGCTATGCAAGTTCTCCAAATGATATTAAACTGAAAGAAAATTTTTATGAATTAAAGAATTAGCTTGACCTTCCATAAATTACAGTTTTTGTCTGCCAATTTATATTGAAGCTTTTGACACATCTGAGTAATCAACTAGAGTTCATTTTGATCAGCCCTTAATACTCTTAAAATTCTTAGACAGAAGTGACTTCATGCAAGAAATCTCTTTTATAATTTTTTTCTTTTTAAAAAATACAACACAGATTCTCAAAAGTTATATTTCCAGGTTCTTCTTTTCATTAAAACCAAGAAAATTAGAAACATGCTTTGATAAAAGTTGGAAATCAACTAGTGAATTGCTGCCAGAGAATTCATTTTACATGTCTTTCAAGTGTTTAAATAGTCCATTCTATGAAACTGAAAGAGGTTAGCAATAAGTGGATATGAATATCTATCCCATGTCCATTCATAACATATGCTTAAGAGGGAGTATGAGAAAAATTATTTGATAAGCTTACTGTTTTGGATGAAGGAGTAAAGGAACAAACATTTTTTTTTTTTTTTTAGAAAGTACAGGGTGATAGGTGAAGCTTAAGGAGACTTCATAACATTGACACTTCAATGACTATTAGTAAGGCACCTATTTAAAATAAAAGAAGTAAATGCTCATGTCTACTTTCTATGTATTAAAACATTCATAAACTTTTAATATTTATTATGAAAGGAAAAATTACACAAATATAGAACTTATAGGGATTTAGAAAGTAGGGTGATAGGTGAAGCTTAAGGAGACTTCATAACATTGACACTTCAATGACTATTAGTAAGGCACCTATTTAAAATAAAAGAAGTAAATGCTCATGTCTACTTTCTATGTATTAAAACACACATAAACTTTTATAATTTATTATGAAAGGAAAAATTACACAAATATAGAACTTATAGGG
>NW_006283588.1:2923582-2933534 GCF_000327345.1 Myotis davidii
AGAGAGGTAATAAGTATTTTAAAATTATTTTCATTACTTCTATAATAAAAATAATGAACCAGACCATCAGAATTTATTTGTCCCATTCCTATTTGTTAAATATTTGGTTCCCAATGATTCCTATTTAATAACACCAGGTTAGAACCTCATTTTAAGAAAATCTTTGCATGAATTTTCATGGAAAAAGAATTACTGGCTTGAGAAATATGCTAATATTGAGGCTTTTCATATTATAATAAGTATTTTAAAATTATTTTCATTACTTCTATAATAAAAATAATGAACCAGACCATCAGAATTTATTTGTCCCATTCCTATTTGTTAAATATTTGGTTCCCAATGATTCCTATTTAATAACACCAGGTTAGAACCTCATTTTAAGAAAATCTTTGCATGAATTTTCATGGAAAAAGAATTACTGGCTTGAGAAATATGCTAATATTGAGGCTTTTCATATTAGCATGTTTTGAAGTAGAGGTGAGAGAGTGCAAATTGGAATAGACTACTTGCATTTAGATCAGAAACAAGATCATGCTACCTTGTCTCTACTCAGAAAATTACAAGATTGAGTGGCTAAAAGATAATCTGTATTTTAAAGGACAAGGAGGGTTATCATTTGATTACATGAAGAAGCAATTCTGGTCATGGAAATAATAGGACTAGATCAAACATAAAAAATTTAATAAAAAATATGAATGAGACTAATAGATAATGAAGAAGAAATTAGTCATGGCCAGGTATTTGTTCCTGACATATATGGTAGAAAATGTCCAGAGGGATTAAACATGATCAAGGGCCCTAGCCAGTTTGGCTTAGTGGATAGAGCGTCGGCCTGCGGACTGAAGGGGCCCAGGTTCGATTCTGGTCAGGGGCATGTGCCTTGGTTGCGGGTGCATCCCCAGTGGGGGGTGTGCAGGAGGCGGCTGATCGATGTTTCTCTCTCATCGATGTTTCTAACTCTCTGTCCCTCTCCCTTCCTCTCTGTAAAAAAAAATCAATAAAATATATATTTAAAAAAAATAAACATGATCAAGGTACGTGGACTTCAATGGAAGGAAAATAATATGGAATTAAAAATAAATTATTTTTAAAATTATTGTTTATAAATTATATCAAACATTTCATGTTTTTTGCTATGCACAAGTCCACTATTGTATCACATACATGGGAATGTAAATAAGACAAAAAATAAATCATTGATAATTATAAAACTTTCCATTTACAAAATATCGTAGTTTTCCTGAAAAAATATGGACCCATTTTAAATACTGACTAGTAAAAAAACTCTTCCATGGAGAACTTTTAATTAGTTTTGAGAATAAAATGTTTACTCCTTGGTTTTAAAAAGAAAAGGCTTACTTATCTTCCTTTTAGTCACAAATCCTTTATCTAATATGTTGCTGTTGTCCAAGACTCATTACTTCTATTGTTCTCCTAGTTGTTAGTTCTCATTACTTTACTCATTTGAAATCAGAACAGGTTAGAAGGTTGAAAACTTTTTTTAAAAAAGTATGTGTCCTGAAAACAAACAGCCAAGGAGATAAAGCTGAACACCTGAGCATTTGATGTATTACATCTCAGTAGTATCTGACAACCCTTACTCCCTGGAGATGCAATTTTTTTCTAATAATTTAGTCTCAGCCTATTAAAAGACAATTACAGATAATGCACACAGGCAAGTGTTGAAGGGTGCCCAGAACAGCTTTTGTAGAGAGGTTATCAAAACACAATTCACCAAAAGGATTTTTGCATTGATTTTTTAAAATATTATTTAAAAAACAGTTACACAGATTTTTAAAGGACTGAATATAACAAAAACGATGAAATGGTTTTCCTCTTTACTACTCCGTATGTTTTAAAAACCATAAGGTAAATGTTTTAATAGCTGCCCATTGCCTTGTTTATTATAACAAAAGGCTTATTTTTATTGCTGTGTGTAGTTCTGAAAAGTTAATTTATTTGAGGGCACCAGTGTGATTTTATATCTGTCCTGTGGACTACTGAAGCAAAGGGCATGATCACCGTGGCAGTCACTGCCGACGGTTCACACAGCTACATCACAACGTTCCACCAAAAATAAGCCTCTTGGGACATTCTGAGTATATTTAGTTGAAATAATTGTCATTCATTCAGCAATCTTCCTTTAGCCCACTAAAGGATTTAAAATATGCTAATATTCACACCAAACGGCAGTAATCGTGTATAGTATATGAGAAAAACACTCATTTTTGAAGTCTCGTTCGAATTCCATTTCATATGTGAGGTCTGGGTGCTCCCCTTGCTATGTGACTGGAACACTGTTGTACATGAAATCACCACGCATAACAGGTCCAGATACATGTGAAACTAAGACATGCCCCTTATGGCCTCACTCCCTGCACTCCCCAACAGGGGGCTGCCTACCTTGTAATGTTTTTCCAAGTTGAATGACTGTTTCTGGAATGAGTTCTGACTTGCTGTAGACTGAATTTGCATCCTTTCCTATTCCAAGCAAACGTCTTGGAATAGTTGGGAAGGATGATGTTTTAATGGCACTATCTTGACGATGAACAGAGCATGAGATACCATCACAGGAGACCTTGATGGGAATAGGATAACCTGGACTCCTGCCTCCTCTGCCTGCCGTGCAGTCTCTCTAAACACTGTGTGTGTGTGTGGTGTGTGTGTGCGTGCGTGCGTGCGTGCGTGTGTGTTTCTTCTTTACATTGAGAGGACAGAGAGAGCGTTTCTAAGGAACACCTTCTGCATTTCTAACAAGAGAGTCATCAAGCAACAATTTTGTTTGTAAGGGCAGCAATAGGAGGAATTAAAGTAGAACATGTTACTGTATAATAGAAATATATATGATTATAACATCAACTAGATCTGTAATCTGTGGTTAGTCACATAAATATCCATGCATCTCAGTTCACTTACCTATGAACCAAGGTGATGGAACAAGAACAGTGGTTTTCAAACATTTTTTCAACATGAGCCCTTTTGCCCAGAGGAAAAGCATATGTAGAAACCTAGGATGTAAAATATGAACCGCTTGGGAGGAAGACGGATTGGAACTGACAGGGCTGGATCTGGGTCTGTGCACTCCACCTTGTTCCCCACTCACACGCATGAATGCATGTGGCAAAGCGCCAGCTTACACACTCTTCATAATATTTCAAGGTGGTCACTGAGTTTGCACTTTCAAATTTATTTGGGGAATGCAAAGAGTTAAAGAAGGTGAGCGTAATTTACATTAGATGACAGTGTTGGAATCATAGATCAGCTTCTTCAACTTATCTAGTGGCTAATGGGAGACTCTTTTAGGTTTATGTGAGTAAAAAATGAATATGTGAAGTTAGAATGACAGAAAAGTTCCTTTTCATTCCCCCTCCCACCATCCTGTAGTAAGTCTGGCCTAGTCCTGCCATGCACAATTCTTTTCTTATATCACAGATTGTATAACCTAATACTCATCTTTCCAAAGGAGGGAAAACTGCATTTGTGGACCATATAACAAATTGGGATTTGTAGTTTAGCAATAGCTTTTACTCAAAACACAGATTACAATCAGATGGCCAACTTAAATACAGTAACATCAACAATAAATTAAAATGGCATAATAGAAATTCAAAGTAATGTGGTTGGGAGTATAAAAGGTTTTGGAAATACTCGTTTGAAGTTCATTTAATCTGTAATTGTCCAAGATAGGACAGCACAATATACCATCACCACCAAACTGAGGGTAGTTCCCTTAATCAAATTGAGAAAATTGAGTAATTAGTTCTTTTAACTCGCCTTAGCCTGAAGTGTCCCATTATGTTCCTTTATGGTTTATTGCAATAAAATGTTACTTATATTAGATGTATGTGTCAGAGTACTCAAGTTGACAAATATAATAGTCAGGGGATACAGTTTAGCCAAGGTCTCCATCTCAAGAGGGAATGTATCTATCATTAGTAATCAGAGGGCTGTGTCAAGCTCTCCTTTGTACATTTGATAATCGGAAAGGTGAGCAGAGGTCTTTTTCCTGGGGTCATGTCTCTCGACACTGAAGAATGCTACACGGAGCAGACGTTTTAAGCAAAGTGTGGAAGTTTTGTTACAAGCAGATTCAGACTCCCCACAAGGGGAGGGGGACCCAAGAATGGGCTGCCCCTTAAAGCTTTGTAGACCAGGGGTATATATTTGCTACAAGCCTGCTCTATGTCTACCTGTGTTGTCAGCTGATTGATTCCCTCAATTGTTTTTGCCCAGAAAGGGACCTAAACTTTCCCTGTTTCTATGTGTTCTTTCTCTGTCCCTATGCTGAACTTTTTCTATGTGTTCTATCTTGTTTACTGCAGAACCTCCCTTGATTTCCCATGCCTCCTGCTTTGAGTCCAGAAACATTTTATTATTTCTGCTTGGTTGGTGCCTGTGGTCAGGCTGGGTTCAAACTGCCATGTCTGCCCCTGCCTATGTTCCCCTGCCTTTGTTTTCCACTGGACCCCTGCCCTATCTGCCTACGTTTCAAGGTAACTCCTCTCACATTTGAACACATTTGTTCTTTTCCATACAAAGTTCACTTCCTCTCTTTTTTCTTTGAAGAAATAACAGCGTCTTGTATACTCTTATATAACCTTTACTTGAAAAAAAAGCTTTAGAGATCTTCCTACATCTGAACTTAAATATCTATAAAATGGTTTTTGTGGATGCACTCTAAGGGAGTGATTTTTAAATAAATTATGCTAAAATGGGCTGTGTTAGTAGAAACTTCTTGTACATACCTAAAAGAATTGTCTAAGGTGAACTCTTTAATTGGAGGATTTGCCTAGAAGATATGCCCGGCTTGCAGTCTTACCAAATGGATTAGTATTCAATTAGCTGCTCCAGCAGACAAACATACTTCATTACAGTTCTAATTTGTATTTTCCTGAGCAAAGTGAAGGTAATAACTTTTTCATATGTTTAATGAACATTTTATTTTTTCCCATTTGCCAAATTTTTTATTGGATCATTTGCCTCTTTTATTTTTCTTATTACCTTGTAAGGGCCTTCATATTCATTCAATGTTTTGCAAATATACTCTCAATATGTTACTTATCTATTAACTTTATGGGGCTTTTTATCATTAAGAAGGTCTTCCTATAAAAAATACTGTATCTAGTGAAATGAATCAATCTTTTCTTGCATGGCATCAAAATGTGTTGGCTGCCTTAAGAAAACATCCCCATACTTATTTTTTTTTTAAAAAAAAAAAGCTAGTTCCAATATTTTCTGAGAGTTTACTTTTATTTTGGGGGGATGTCGCC
Source organism: Myotis davidii (assembly GCF_000327345.1). Classification (NCBI taxonomy): domain Eukaryota; kingdom Metazoa; phylum Chordata; class Mammalia; order Chiroptera; family Vespertilionidae; genus Myotis; species Myotis davidii. Next base: position 2,928,853 of record NW_006283588.1, read on the forward strand.
CCCTACTCTGGATATCTCCTTTGGAGTAGAAGGATCTCCTTTAGCACAACACACCTGCCATCTCTCTGGTTCCTGCTTTCTCCTTCTACTGAGGGACAACTCAACTGAGGCAACAGCAGCAACAGCAAAATAACAGAGGAACAAAACTCAAACCTTAGATAAATCTGTACAGTTATTAAGAACTCTACCTTAGAATGAGCCAAATAATAAATTAGGGAGAATACAATTTTGAACTTTACTTTCTTGGAAATTTTACTCACGAGGGCTAAGGAAATTAAATTTTAGAGTGTCTAATATATTTCAATTTTAATTTCTTTGAATTGTAAATGTTGGAAGAGTTCAGATCTTCTGCTAGAAATTGCTGATACATGTATTTTTTTTATTACATGCAGTTTATTACTTTTGCCCATTCTGCAATGCTGGTTTAGTTGGAGATAAAATGCCATAACTTTTGAATATTTCCTTTCCCAAACCTGAAAATCTCGCTTCATGCTTAGTGATTTTCATTTGTGGACCAAAAAAAAGTGGGGGTGGGTTGTATGGAAAGCAACCACATAGTGTGATTTGATCATGAATTCCTAACTGGGGAAGCCATGTTGGGTAGTGATGCTCCAGGCATATACCTTCTTTATCTTTGACTTCAGCAAGCCATGTCCATTGTTTCTGTGCATCAGGCTAACACACCTTTAAAACGCCTCTTTTCAGGCCCCTCCTTCTAAAGCATGACCACTCTACAGAGAGCATACCATCTTGTTAACTATCCTGGAACCCAATTCCCACCTTGCATTCTCGCACCTTCATGTAACCTTCCTCACATTCTCACTTTAATTCCAATGCATAAAAGAAGCTACAAACTGTTACTATAAGAAGTGTTTTTTCCTCAGTCGGTTGAGATCTTGCTTCCAGGTGTATCCTTTGTTTAGACCAAATGCATTTTTATAAAAATTCTCCACAGGTTTGGAGCTTCGTACATGGACACGTGTTTGTCATTGAGGTGTTTAATACTTTTCCTTTTTTATTTAGCAAGGAATTCATTTGTCTGTGTTTTATGGTCTGAAAGTTTTGAGGGTCCTTTTATCTTTAGAAATCTTGAATTTCATTATATTTTGCCTGGTGTGGGTCCTTTCCATTCCAGCCTTTTCCATTTCTAAGTATGCCCTCTCGATCTGGAGGCTTGATTTCTTCTCCTTGGATTTATGTCCACACTATTTTTATTTTTTATCCTTGTGTATGTGTTTTAGATAAATAGCTTAAACTAAGTAGTCCAATTCAAGAAGCTCCCCTTAAAGCATCATACTGAGTTAATTTTCTTGAATAAATGTGAGCAGGTCTGACTTTCTCTGGCATGTATTTTGCTTAAATGTTCGACGAGCTCATCTTCATGCATGAGAAACTTTAAGTTTCTGATTGAAAATGAAAGTTCTACTCCCAGTGAGAGTGTACAACGGGAGTGTTAAACCAACCATGACAGTCTTTGTCTCTTCCACTAGAATTTCCTTATTCCCTTCCCTCACGAAATCTCTATCTACTTGAGTAGAAGATAGATAATAATGTTCTACCTTTCTGGCCTCAGGGTCTAAAGACACTGAATTAACTGTGGGGAAAGACATCACTCCTGTCAACTGCCTAATGCAAACTATGGCAGGAAATAAGGGAACTGCCCAGATTGCTCAAAGGCCCCTCTTGCTCTGTGACTCTATACTTGAAGCCTCCAGAATCAGTCTCTGATTCACCCATGTTTGTATTCTGCATGGATTGTTTACTCCACCTGTTATCATCAGTCTGTTTTCCTCTTTTCAAGAATTTAAATTTATGATTTGTTCATGGGACTCTTTAATTAAGCAATGACTATATGAAATCACTCCATTAAAATGTCTTTGCTATTATTTCAAAATCTTTAAGACTGAGAAAGGAGGCAGATTTAAATTTTCTGGAACAGGGCGACGATTTGGATGGACTTTCTGACTCATGGTGTGTTTTTTCCTGCATCTGTTCACATTGTTCACAAAAGATTGCCTAATCATCACTGCTCACCTCCATTTCTCTCACCTATTATCTCTGGCTTATTTGTGTGGGATGACTATCCAGTTCCACACTGAAATAGCAAGACAGCAAAAGAGAAGACAAATTTGTGGCAAAAGTGACTAGTTTGTTGCATCTGCAATTATTTCTTTTTAGAATTAATTTTTCCTTCATCTAATTATATGTATAATATCTGACAAGCACATAGCAATATATGAAACATGTATGTGAATTATTAAACTAATATAATTCCCACCTGTGAAACCAATACATTACCCAATAACAAAAACTTCACCAATTAACTGGATTGATAGGCTTTTTTCTGCTATCCCATTGTTCTGTCTCTTCAAAGTTTTTCCCAGATGAGAAATTGTTAATGTTAGAGAAAATTGTTACAGGCTAAATCACTATAACAAATAGATAACAAAATATAAAAGCTCAAAATATAACAGAGGTTTGTGGGTTGTTTCCTTTTTTTCTCATGAGAATTTTAGAACATGAATTTAGTAAGCAAATGGATTTGCTCAAGAACCCAGCCTCCTTCTGATATGTAGATTCTCCAACTTTTATTGTCTTGTCATGCATTTTCAGAAGAAGAAAGCATGTAAAATGAATATGCTTCTGCTTTAAAAGCCATAACCCAGATTAGCACACATCACTTGTACTCACCTTTCATTGCCTAGAGTTTAAATACATAGCCAAAATTAAATGCAAGGGAAGCCTGAAAATGTAGCCTATCATTGTGCTCAGGAAAACAAGGGTGCATTTTGTCATCAGCCAGCAGTCCTTGCCACCATATGCTCCCTGGCCACAAAATGGACATCTATATTCTTCCTACCTTTAGCATATTCACTCCCCCAAAAAAAGCCAACCCAGAATCCAATGGAGACACGGCACTCAGCTCGAAGTTCAAGATCCCTGGGTCCTTTCCATCAGGTCTAGAAATGGATCTTTATGGTTCAGCAATCTAATACATTAAAGTAAAAATATTTACCAATGTATAAGACCAACAGAAAACAATGTGATTAATAGCAATAACATTTTTAGGTAGAAAGGGAAAATGTGAAACCATGAGAAGCAATTGAACCATGACAATAATAGAGTACTGTGGGAGAGGTATGGGGAAGACATTCTTCCATATCAATGGAGAAAGTACCTTGAACAATGAAAATACATCATTCATCAGTCTTCTTAGCTCTGACTTCACCTTCTGTGGTGTTATTACTCATCCATAAGCCTTTAATACCACAATATAGCGGACAGGGGAGAACAGGCCCTTTGGGGGAGTAAAACTCTTTTATAGCCTACTTTCAAATAGTGTAAGTTTTGAAACCAAAGAATTATATTAAGTGTCAATTAAGCACAGACTTTTTAGGTCAAACCTGAGGTTTCATCAGTAATATAATTCTCTGAAAAATAGAAGTTTTCTGAGAAAACTTGATCATAGTGAAATCCTGTGCTAGTAATCACATCATAATCTTTTCTAGACATTCTAGACATCATACCTATTCCTGCCATACTTATTTACTTTTATGCCCTACTTCCCCCCCCCCTCTCTCTCTCTCTCTCACACACACCTCTCTCACACACACACACACACACACACACACACACACACACTGGTATATATCTTGAGGCTATATGAAACACTGGTCAGGAGGAAATGTAATTGCATTTAGCTTTCTAATCCTAAGGGCCTTGAATTTATGAACTCTTCTATTGCTTGCTTATAAAGGATTCAATTTTTCCTAAGCTCATCTTTATTTTTATAGATGAGCTATAATCTTCAAGGAACCACTGACACATATTGATATTCTGATAATATACAATTGCTTCCTCTAGAACTGCAAAATTAGTAGACATGTAGTCTACTTTCCAAGTTATGAAAGATGACAATTTTAGAAAATATTTTCTCTGACTCAAGACATGTAGGCAGGTAAACAGCTATCCAACCTGCAACATCTGTGATCTGTGTAGTTGTCACAAGCTGCCTGACTGCTAAGACACTGTGGCATATTATATATGTATACACACACACACACACACAACACACACACACACACACACACACACACACACACACACACACACACATATATATTCCTATATAATAAAAGCATAATATGCAAATTGACCAAAGGGCAGAACAACTGGTTTGGGGGGGGGAGGAGTGGCACCAGGCCAGTGAAGCTGCATGCTAGTGGACAGAGGGAGGGGATGGCGATGAGGGCGTGGGCAGCAGCAACCAGCGGTGAGGAGGGGCGATCAGGGGAGCGAGGCTGGCTGCTCGCTGCCATCCCAATTGGCCTACCAGTCGCCTCCTGCAGAGGGAGACCAGACTGCAGCTTAGGCTTGGGGGGGGGAGGAGTGGCACCAGGCCAGTGAAGCTGCATGCTAGTGGACAGAGGGAGGGGATGGCGATGAGGGCGTGGGCAGCAGCAACCAGCGGTGAGGAGGGGCGATCAGGGGAGCGAGGCTGGCTGCTCGCTGCCATCCCAATTGGCCTACCAGTCGCCTCCTGCAGAGGGAGACCAGACTGCAGCTTAGGCCCGCTCCCCTTGGACATCCCCTGAGGGCTCCCAGACTGCAAGAGGGTGTAGGCTAGGCTGAGGGACCCCCAAGTGCACAAATCTTCATGCACCGGGCTTCTAAAATATATA
>NW_006283588.1:2933553-2935193 GCF_000327345.1 Myotis davidii
TCTTTGCCACCTTCATTTTTATTCTTAAAAATATTTTTATTTACTTCAGAGAGGAAGGGAGAGGGAGATAGATAGAAATATCAATGATAAGTGAGAATCATTGATCATCAGCTGCCTCCTGCACGCCCCCTACCAGGGTTTGATCCCGCAACCCCAACATGCGTCCTGACCCAGGAATCTGAACCCTGACCTCCTGGTTCATAGGCCAATGCTCAACCACTGAACTACACTGGCTGGGCCACTGTGCCATATTTTAAGTTATATAGCCTATTGTTTCCTATAACACCTTTTGTATTAGTTAAAAACAGACTGAACTTTTATAACAGACAGTCTACACATGGATTCAAGCTGGAGTAACAGGCACTGGATTTATATTCTCATGTGAAACAAGCAATAAAAATAAAAAAAATAAAACATTGGCATTGAGAACATTAATCATTGGGCAAAAAAAGGAACAAAGAAGGATTTATGTGGGACAGAAACTAAATGAAGTGATACCTATGGATGTCCATCTTACTTTCTGGAGAGTGTCCAGATCATATACAAGGAGGATAAGCTGCTGCTGTTCAGAGGGTAGAACACTGGAGAGGAGGCAGCTGCACAGAAAGAGAACCAAAATGTGCAGATTCCCTCTCAAGTATTCTGTTGATTTCCAGTGAATCAACACATACATGAGGATGCTATTTGAGACAGGCAGGAAACTACCCAAAAGATTATAGGAAACAGTACTCATTGATCACACAGGGTCAGAGATAACGCTAATGCCCAGATAATGTGGGAAATTTTCTAATTCAGTAATTATCAGTATCTAATACTACAAAAGCATCCTAAATAATAGAGCTAATATGCAAATGGTCATCACACCCTCATGTCCTCGTGCCAGGGCTGGGGGACCTGAGGCTGTGCCCTCCGCCCTGGCACTGGGCCGAGGGACCTGAGGCTGTGGGGCTTGATGGGGTGGGGCTGGCTGGGTCTACGTCTCGTGTGATTGTGAGGTGCATGTAGGTGGGCGGGGACTAGACTCTGGGTCCCCTGGCATGCCCCAGACTCTGACAGGGAGATTTTCATATACATTTTACTAATTTTCTTTCATCTCTGACACTTCTATTATAGAGAAAGGGCAAATAACAATATTAAAATATTTCCTCTAATTCCCTTTTAATGTGCATGAATTTTGTGCACCAGGCCACTAGTTTAATAATAATATCAGAGTATTAAAACATTCTTCCCTCAACAGGGTTTGAAATTTATCCCTAGAACAAATATTGCTGTGGTATAACCTAACAAACTTAAAGATACAACTTGAAAGAATCAAACTGGATTCATGTATCTTAACTTCATTCTACAGCAAAGCTCAAAATATTTTTAGGAAAACAAAAATATCCACCAACATCTGGCATCTGATAAAAATGATCAGGTATGAAATAAAGCACTGTGTACAATGAGACTATTTTATAACTGTATCTATACATATTTATAAATATGTATAAATATCTACACATATTTAGAATCTTATCTTCCAGATGAACCAAAGCATTTATCATAGCATTGTAACCTTTTTATTCAAAATAATGATTACCCCCCGCCTCCCCACCCGAAGTCTGTTTTGCCTGATAATAGATTTATGTTTCCCAGGATTC
>NW_006283588.1:2935335-2958716 GCF_000327345.1 Myotis davidii
ATTCCAATGTGATAGTCTCTATTCTTTTAAGTGCCAACTTGAAATAATTAACATTTATGTAACTATCAATATGTTTGGATTTGCTTTGCTACCTTACATTTTGTATTTCCTTGGCTTTTGCATTTTCTATACTTGTTTTTCTTTCTGTGTTTCTTTTCCTAGATTGATTGAAGGGTGTATGTTTTCCTATATTCGTTTTATACTAGTTGGAAAATTGAAACCTTTATACCTATCCTGTTAATAACTTCTCTTGAAATAATTATGCATATTTAATCAATTTTACCATACAAATCTTACCTCACCTGACATGAACTCTAATTATATCCTCCTAACATTAAGCAAATGTTATCCAACATATTTATTTCTGATATTTATTTTTGATTACATATATACTAGTATATAGAAAGATTAGACATATAGATACATATGTATATATGCATGCATATATATGTATGTTATACATAAAGCATAAAATGTACCATTTTTCTAGTGTACTTTCACACTGCTATGCAGCTATCACTACCATCCATCTACAGAACTTTTTTCTTCCTCCCAAACTAAAATTCTATACCCATTAAACAGTAACTCCCCATTCCTTTCTACCTTCAGGACCTGGAAACTATCATTCTACTTTCTGTTTCTATGATTGGACTACTTTAGGCCTCATATAAGTGGAATTATACAGTATTTGATCTTTTATGAATGGCTTATATTACTTAGCATAGTGTCTAAAAGTTCTATCCCTGATTTAAAATGTCAAAAGTTCTGTCATTTTAATGTTAAATAACATTCCATTTTATGTATGTACCGTATTTTGTTTATCCATTCACATGTGAAGGACACTTTGGTTGCTACCATCATTTGGCTATTGTGAATAATGTTACTGTGAACATCTAATCTAATAAAAAAGAAACACACAAATTGACTGTACCTCCAATATGCCCCAAGCCACGCCCACCAGCCAATCAGAGCGACCAGCCTGCAAACAGCCATCAGCCCCTCACCCAGGCTGGCCAGGCGCCCCAGCAGGGACCCCTACCCTGAAGGGGCTGTGGCCAGCGTGCAAACAGCCATCAGCCCTTCACCCAGGCTGGCGAGGTACCCTAGTTTTGCTATTATTTGTTTCATCCTACATAATAAAAGGGTAATATGCAAATTGACCCTAACAGCGTAACAACTGGGAATGACTGGTCACTATGACACACACTGACCACCAGGGGGCAGATGCTCAGTGCAGGAGCTGCCCCCTGGTGGTCAGTGCGCTCCCACAGGGGAAGCTCTGCTCAGCCACAAGCCAGGCTGATGGCTGCCAGCACAGCGGTGGTGGTGGTGGGAGCCTTTCCCGCCTCCTTAGCAGTGCTAAGGATGTCCGACTGCAGCTTAAGCCTGCTCCCTGCTGACAAGTAGACATCCCTCAAGGGTTCCCGGGCTGCCATAGGGATGTCTGACTGCCAGCTTAGGCCCGATCTCTTGGGGAGCGGACCTAAGCCAGCAGGTGGTCATCCCCCGAGGGGTCCCAGGCTGAGAGAGGGCACAGGCCAGGCTGAAGGACCGCCCCCAAGTGCACAAATTTTTGTGCACTGGGTCTCTAGTAGTTTTATATCTATCTGTTTGAGTCTCTGTTTTCAATAGTTTGGGGTATATATCCAGATTTGAATATCTGGATCATATGTACTTCTATTTTTAATTTTAGGAGGAACATCTATACTGTTTTTCACATCAGCTTCACCATTTACATACCCACCAGCAATTTCCCAGAAAAAAACATGTGTATGAATGAGCAACAAATAGATATTTCATAAGTACAAATAAAGTACAGGAAATATAGATCAATATTTTCCAAGTGTAGACCTTGTGTCAACTGAGTACTTGTTTAAATGCATTTTTCTTCCATACCTCAAACAGAAAATGAATTTCTGAGACAGGTTCTGCTAATGTGCATTTTATTTATGTCTACATTTGAGAACCACTCAGCAAAGGAAGAAGCTATTTTCAGTCTTAAGCTTAAAATCAGGTTTTATAGAATTGAGCTTGTCCATAGTCTGAGTATCCAGTGGAGAGAGAACAATTCAATAGTCAAGAGAATGAGCTTTCCAGGTAGGAATAAATGGAAAATACATAAATAGTAGAGTTTTCTTGAGTGCAATGTACCTACTTAACCTTTCTTTCCTTCACTTTGCTATGAGGAACTTTTGTTGTTGTTGTTAATCCTCACTTTAGGATATTTTTTCCATTGATTTTTAGAGAGAGAGGAAGGGGAGAGACACACAGAGAGAAACATCAATGTGAGAGAGACACATCAATTGGTTGCCTCCTGCATGTATCCCTACCAATATCAAACCTGAAACTGAGGTACGTGCCTTTTACTGGAATTGAACCCGAGACCTTCAGTTGTGGGCCGACATTCTAACCACTGAGCAAAAATGACTAGGGCAGCTTTTAATAGAAAAGTTATGATTGCAATGGGTATTAAAAGAAGCAGAAGTAGCTTGTTGAATGGTGAGCTCCTTAAAGTATACTAGGTGTACCTGTTAATAATGCGGATTTTATAATCAAAGAAAACATAATAATTTCAAGAGAAACATCAAAAGTGCTTTATTCAAAGTTATGTCAATCACTAGCTACACATTTTCCCCATCTTTATGTAATTTGTGTATACCATCCCAATAGAACGTTTCTTGTTTTGAGGCAAACCATTCAGAGACCCAATTTTCCACTTCTTCGTACGTTTTGAAGTGCTGCTCAGAAAGTGCCTGTGCCATCAATTGATTGGAACAAGTGGTAATCTGAAGGAGCAAGGTCTGGTGAATATGGCGAGGGGGTTAATACTTCCCAGGCAAGATTTTTTAACATGTCTTTAACTGGTTTTGAAGTGTGTGATGGTGTGTCATCATGAAGCCATGTCTTCTGGAACATTCTGGTCATTTCACTATCAAAGCGTGGTTCAAATTATTATTTGTTGTCAGTAGTGATCAGTATTAATAGTTTCACCTTATTTTAGAAGCTCATAATACACCACGCCTTCCTGATCCCACCAAATGCAAAGCATTGTCTTCTTTCTGAAGCGATTTGGCCTTGCAGTCGATGTTGATGGTTGACCTGTATCAACCCATGATTTTGTGCATCTGGGACTCTCAAAATAAATCCACTTTTCATTGCCAGTCACAATTCAATGCAAAAAAGACTTTTTTTTCGTGCCATTGAAACATTTTACTGATGACTTTTTGGTTTTCCATTTGTCTTTCGTTCAGTTGATGTGGCACCCATTTTCCTTCCTTTAAAATCTTTCCCATTGCTTGTAAATGATCAGATTTTTTAAGCATAAAAATATCTATGATGCTAACACCTTCAGGAAATTTGACATATGAAGATTTGAAGCTTTTTGCCAATACAACAAAATAGCATACATATCAAATTGCATATATATCAACATATGTGTAACTCCATCTATTGAAAAAAATCCGCATTATTAACTGGTATATCTAGTATCTGAAATGATGGTGGGAAGAAGGCCATACATACTGGTTACTAACAAAAAAAATGTTTTCTTGACTATAATAAAGAATATATTTGAAGTAAATGACACAGTGATTATTCATTCAAATTAATTAATAAGATTGTTTTAAGAAAGGGGACACTACAGCAAATACAGTGAACAAATCTGAATTTTTCACCATATTTAATGCCATTTTCAAATAAAAAATGTGAAGACTAGTAATGTGTTTTTGTAATTTATTACCTTCTTATGCCTAGCACATAACTCGTCTTTGACTCCTATTTATATGTTCTAAGTGCCATGCACTTTATAAAGGCATCCTACATTATTTCACAAACGTCTAAAGAATGAACCTAAGTCCTATTCAAAATATACGTACTTCATTTAAGAGCATATATTAGATGGAGGTAAAAAAAAACAAACAAACAAACAAAAAAAACCCCTACGACAACAGCACCTACCTTCTTGGGGAAAGCATGTCCACTAATTTTGGAACCACTTAAATAACACAGGTGTGAATTTCGTTTACTTAGGTTTTGGAATATACAACATATGCTGATTTTTGAAATCTAAACACTGTAAGAACAGCTGCAAAATGATGAAAGTGATCACATCATGTTAGGCTTAATCAGAATAGCTCTTGAGACAGTCGCGGCCTTGATATGCTGAAAGAAACAGCTGGCTTTGTTTGTGTTGTGATTCCCAACAACATGGGTGAAACCCAGCTGCTGTAATTCTGATTAATTATGTACCAAACTATAGTTTTATTTTCTGTAACAGTTTAACACAAAGTGTCCAAGGTATTTTTTGCTTCATTTTTTCATATATTAATGACAGACACTTTCCACGGAATTTGATTTTATACATAAAATTATACTGAAACTGGTGTAGGATGTGGTGAAACTGCTCCAGCTACAGCATTTGAGTTGCATAGTGGTAAATTCTGACCTTGTCAGGGAGAGACAGCTGAATTATGATTCAGTTCCTGTGAAAAATGATACATCTCCAATATTAGATTAATTTCCTGTAAACATTACTACTCGGCAAACCTTGTAAATGTCATCTTTATCCATCATCTTGAGGTATTTTGATGTTGCTTGTATAGTAATTTTGATTTCAATTTCAGTTTTTCTAAAGAGACAGTTATTTCCCTATTAAATCACATTCTACATTTTTATTATAAATTTCATCAAAATAATCTATAATACCCCTTTGAAAATTAATAATGCTTGTTTTATTTCTATATTAATTAGGTGATAGAAAGATGTGTAAAGTGGAGAGTCAGGGAATAAATATTATACATAAATTAATACACTTTATATAATATAGAAACAAATTATTACAAATGTATGGTTAATTCATTTCATAAAGGTGTTGTTTCTGTAGAATTTGAAACTTCTAATCATTCAAATTCATAAAGACTTCTTTGGAATGTAAAGACCATCACCCAGGATTCAGAGACCTGGTGTTCTATTCCTAGGTCAACTAAGTCACTATATTACCATGAATAAGATATTTAGTTTCAACTTACCTCCCTTTATTGGTTCACCAAAAAATGTAATTAAAGTATCCATTTCAAAAGTCACTTCCAATTCAAGTGTTTCATAATGCTATAAATTTTTTACATTTCGTGGACAAAGAATTGCTATGTTTTCACATCTAACTTTTATGTATAAGCATGCAAATTCAAAATAAATATATCAATTCAATATTTATTGAGTACCTATGAAATGAAAAGAACTATGTATATTACAGAGAATAATAATACTTCTAGATGTGACAAAGTTGCAAAAAATGGTCACAAGACTTTGCAACTCTACATCAGTCCGAGCAATGCCGCGGGGGCGGTTCTGACAGTAAGTCTCCAGAGCTTTGTGCTTTCACTCTTGCTCTCTTGGAAACCTGAATTGCCAAACCTTTCAACAAGCCAAGTCAACTGTCAACAAACCACAGTTAGTCTGCTAGATTTTAAGAGATAGTTGGCCCAGCCCCAAAGTAACCTGTAGATGTATGCACAAGCCTAGTTGAGAGGCCAACTACCAATCCAGGTGAGCCCAGCCTCAACTATCAACTCACATAATTGTGACCTTAATAAATGTTGCTTGTTTTAAGCCACAAGCTTTGGGGTAGTTTATTGTGCACCAAAGAATAACCAATCTGTAATAATAAAAGCATAATATACTAATTAGACCAGATGATCTTCCAGACGACCTTCCAGATGAAGCTTCAGCGGCGGGGACAGAGGCAGCTGCCTCAGTGGCGGGGGCCAAGCCCCTGGCATGAATTTCATGCATTGGGCCTCTATGACGGACAACCAGGCCAGCAGTGGGGACAGTGAGGGGTGCGCAGGCCAGCAGGCAGGTAAACAGTTAGGAGCCAGCGGTCCAGGATTGTGAAAGGAATGTCCCAAATTAGAGAGGGTACAGGCTGGGCTGAGGGGAGCCCCCGTGCACGAATTTTATGCACTGGGCCTCTAGTCTATAATAATAAAAGCATAAAATGCTAACTAGACCGGAAGTCCTCCGGACAACCTTCCAGATGAAGCTGGGGCTATGAGGGAAGCCCAGGTCCCAGGTACCTGCTGGTGGCCGGAGGGGAGCCTGGGTCCCAGGTGCTGGAGGGAAGCCGGGGTCCTGGGTGCCAGAGGGAAGCAGGTGCTGGCAGCTGGGGTAAAGAAGGCCTATTCTTGCATGAATTTTGTGCATCGGGCCTCTACTATAATAATAAATATCCACTGAGCTTCTACCATGTGTCAGGCATTAGTTCAGGCATATAACATAGGGTTATCTCATTATTATCCTCACTCCAATATATAGGAATAAAGTTTACCCTCAGTTCACAGATGAGGACAATGAAATGTAGAGTTTAATTTACTAGTCCAGGGTCACAGAGATAGTAACCTCTATAGCTGTGATGTTAGCCTTGTCATTTTGACATCAAGGGGTGAAATCATAGCCATTGCTTCTCTACTCTTATATGTAACACAGTTGTTTTCTTGTGTCTCACAAACTATAATGACAGATGAATACCTGCATATGAATGCATTTATATTACAACCACCCACCTTTGTAAAAGAATCTACCCAAATGTTCTCCAATGTAAAATATTGGCAAATTTAATTTGGTACTCTTACTTAGAAGTTGACCATTTTGCTCCCAGAGTTCTTTTTCTTGAATTCTTAAATGAGCACTTGAAACTGTGCTACTATGGCCAGAGCTCTGAAGTCAACATTTTTGTCACTATCTCCTCCAGTGAGAAAGGGAAATTTATTCATCATCATCGAGTTGTATATCAAGATATATACAATAATAATAACTGATCACTTAGTGCATTTGAATGGTACCATTTGAATTATGTATAATTAAGGATGAATTAGTTTTTTGAAGTTTGACCTTGGATCACTTATTCTTACTATATAAAACTATTTTTGAATAATTTACAATAGGTTTACCATCATCTATAGAAATATTTTTGAATATTTTGATTTTCTATGTGTTCCCATATGTATATACAATTATACATGTATAAATGTTTATGTCTATTCATACATGTGTTTATATATTATGTGCACATCTAGCTTTTAATTTTGAATTTCCATTACTAATGAAATAAAATTTCAGGGACAATAAGCACTATAAACTTAATAAGTTTATAAAATTCCATGAAATAATAAACACTTCTTATAATTATATTGGCAATATTTTTCTTAAAATAGTTTTAGAGAATGGTGACTTCTTACTAAAAATGAGGGGATGCCAAAACCGGTTTGGCTCAGTGGATAGAGCGTCGGCCTGCGGACTGAGAGGTCCCGGGTTCAATTCCGGTCAAGGGCATGTACCTGGGTTGCGGGCACATCCCCAGTGGGGGATGTGCAGGAGGCGGCTGATCGATGTTTCTCTCTCATCGATGTTTCTAACTCTCTCTATCTCTCTCCCTTCCTCTCTGTGAAAAATAAATAAAATATATTTTTAAAAAAATGAGGGGAAATTCCAGTGAAGTTGATTATAAGAAATATTGCATTTTTGGAATGCTAAGCAATAATATATTATTTAATTTATTTTTTTAAATCTAGTATGAAACAATACACAATTTAAACACACTTAAATAGACAAAGGCATATAATAAACTTAATGAAAAATGCATGAAATGAATTAATTTTAATCATAATCTTAGACAGTGAAAGTAGGACACAAAAGATACTTTGGTCAGTTTAAAAATAACAGAATTGACCAAATAGTTTCATTATGAGGTGATTTAGTTATTACTTTATTCAGAACTAACTGCATTGAGTAATTAAATATATGTTATTGCATTGAATTAGCTGGCCAATTTACAAAATTCTTAATGCCTCATTTGCATTATATTGAAATTTATAAAATATGGGTGCTTACTCTACCAAGAATTATTCTTTGACTACAACAAACATATTGTTGCAAAAACAAAAGAGAAGAATTGGCTGATATAAACCAAGTGATTTTGAATTGCTTAAAATAAAAATTCAGAAATTGTAATTTAGCCAAAAGTCTCCTAGTAAAATAATTAAATCTGTCTTTATCTGAATTAATTGGGTAGTCTTCTAGACAAAATCAAATTCACCAGATAATTTATAGCACATTATGCCATTACCAGCTCTTATGTTAGAGTTTGGCTTTTGGGAAGCCATCTGGTGGCAAAATACCTTACTAAGATCCAAATAAGATTAATATTATATCTAAATTGTTTGCAAAATTGCATAGGGGATCTCTAAATGTTGACATTAAAGTAACATAGGGGCATTCATTCAAGAACAACATTCCAATTGCCTTCCCGTCTCCTCTCCCCCACAAAAGAAAAAAAAAAAGAAAAAAGGAATTTCAGCCAAAAGGATGAGGTCCAGCCATCCTCCCATTAACAGTGGAAAACTTATTTGGATTCAGAAATTAACAAATTAAATGGGTAGAAGTCCTTATTTCCAATCTTCACCTGGTGCAGAATGACTATGTACTACATAAAGGTGGGTGTTGCAGCAGATGACTCTTTTTTTTAGCATTTTTTTAAAATTTCATTTTATTGTTTAAAGTATTACAAATAGTGGTACATATATCTCCTTTTTTCCCCCATTGACGTCCCCCCAGCCTCCCCTACCCACCGGCACTTGCCCTCATCCCCCTCCCCGCAGTGTCTTGTGTTCATTGGTTATGCTTGTATGCATGTATACAAGTCCTTCAGTTGATCTCTTATCCCCTCCCCCCGCCAACCCTCTCCTGCTTTCCCGCTGTAGTTTGACAGACTGTTTGATGCCTTTTTGCCTCTGTATCTATTTTTGCTCATCAGTTTATAATGTTCTTTATATTCCACAAATGAGTGAGATCACGTGATATCTATCTTTCACTGACTGGCTTATTTCACTTAGCATAATGCTTTCCAGTTCCATCCATGCTGTTGCAAATGGTAAGAATTCCTTCCTTTTTACAGCAACATACTATTCCACTGTGTAGATGTACCACAGTTTTCTAATCCACTCATCTGATGATTGGCATTTAGGATGTTTCCAAATCTTAGCTATTGTAAATCTTAGCTACTGTAAATTGTGCTGCTATGAACATAGGGGTGAATATATCTTTTCTGATTGGTGTTACTGTTTTCTTGGATTGGTAGAATCAATATCACTAAAATGACTATACTACCCAAAGCAATCTGTAGATTCAATGCAATCCCCATTAAAATACCAATGGCATACTTCAACAAACTCTGCAAAAATTCATCTGGAATAAAAAAAAAGACCCTGTATAGCTGCAGCGATCTTGAGAAAGAAGAGCAATGTTGGAGGGATCTCCATACCAGATATCAAGATGTTTTGCTGTGTCATCTGGTTTTTACTGAGGATTGGGCCCCTCCCACGGTGCCATCTTGGTTCTTACTACACATGGGCCCAGAAAAAATATTTCCCCGACCCCCCGATCACCCTCCCACACCCCCTGTCCCCCTACTATTTTACTATTTTTATTTCTTCCTCGGTAATTCTGGCTAATGACAGGTAGCTGATTCTTCCTGCTGGCTTCCAGGATTAGGCCCTCTCAGTGGAGGATGCTGCGGTCTCCTGGGGAGCCTATGAGTGGAGCCTGTGACTTCTATAGCTTCCCAGTAAATCAGGCTTAATGTGCCATTCAGCTCCCTAGTTAAGCTAAATGTCTAATTTCATTTGCTCAGCTAGCTAATAACCAGCTAGCTACCTATGCTAATAAGAAAATTTTATCCTAATTCCTGATCCATAAAATGCTTTTTAAGTTTTAGAACAATGTTCATGCAGAAAATATCTTGCCATACTTAAGATATATTTCATTCTGGCTCCATTCCAGTGAAAATCATAGAGATTATGAGCTTTTAATTATATAATATACCACCCACCTATTAGTGGATAATTATGATGGTTATAAACTATAAACACTTCTTCAATTTAATAATTCTGTATACTTATTACCTCTTTTTAACAACTTAATATTGGAGTGCAGTAATATTTAGTTTGAGTTCTTTCTGAAGTGGGGAGGGACAGGGTTGGGTTCACACCCATGAGCCTCATCATAGATCTTGTCCCATCCATTGTTTGACTTTTTCTCTTCCTGCTCTTTCTATCCCCATCCTTCTAGCATGGCTCCAGAAATCAATCTGAAAACATGGCAGTTGTTTTTGAACTTGGTAATCTCACAAAGAGCCAAGGAAGCGCTAAATATCTAGGAAATACTCTTGCTTCATAAAATTGAAAAATAAAAAAAGCTTAAATTGAATAAATTACCCAACCATAATCATTGGGTCATGCCTTTTGACTTCATTACGCTTTACGTCATGTGACCCACCTAGCTAGGGAATGGAGTAGATGTCATTTTACAGATGCTCATACATCAAGATGTTTAAATATAAGTTGGAGCTGTTTTGGTATTCGCATCCTAGCTCCGTTGACAGGTCCATATGCAATAGCACTTAGCAAAACCACACATAGCTATACACAGATGCTTAGGGCCAATACAATGACTAATATGAGGGGATACTGAGGCAATCAGTGTTTTCTTTATAGGATTAAAATCCTCTCTATAAGATTTTATGAACACAAATATTTCAAATTCTTGAAGAATGGGGAGGGGGTATCTTTTGTTCATTTGAATTAAGAAATACCGAAAAGGATGTGGATAAAATAATTTTACCTTCATTGAAAAACTGATATGTTTGGAGTGACTAAATCTTCCTAATTTGCCTGGTGTTTATTGTGTTTTGTGGTTTTTTTTTTTTTTCCCAGTTTAGCACTGAAAGTCTTGTGTCCTAGGAAACTATTCAGTTTCAGACAAACTAGGACAATTGGTCATTTGATCACTATGCTAGATCCATATATATGTATAGAATATTAGAATAATATATAGATATTAGAATAATATCTGTTAACAAAATACAATAAAGATCCAGAGGCAAAGGAGGCTTCTTGGGAATTTAAATCTATTTGTAACAGAGAAAATGACTTCGAACATGGTGAACATGTAGAAAAGTTAGGACAGGAAATGCTAATGTAAGCAGATCCCAGTAATCCTGAAGCAGAGTGAAATTCAGGAGTCAATAACAAGGTATTAATTAGTTGTAAATTGCATGATGAAATAGTGAGGGTCAGCAATATTCTGCAAAATCACAATGAAGCACATCAATAAGCACTAAGTACCTAGTGATTTTAAGAAGATTGCAATACCAAATATAGAACATTTGAAATGATATAATACTAGTGCAGGTTTACAGTTGTTCATATAAAAAATAATACAATAATTAATAAATAATACAAGAATAAACTATTTCATGTACTCATAATTGTACACTGACTTTTGCTCCATCATGTATTAAACAAAAGTACAGTCCCAAAAGTGTAGGTTTGAATTTCTTTAATTGTAGAATTATTTTTAGTCTATAGGATTTGGAAAGCAATATCAGTTTTATATTCGCCTCTTTAGTCATGGCTTCAGGTAGATAAGATTTTTAGCAGCAGCATCTTTGAATAAAACAACAAATGTATTTTACGGTTCATTAACCATGCTAATACATACATATTTTGCCAGTCAATTTGAATAACAGATTATATCTCACTGTGCATTTTCAGTAGGGTTTGCTGATTTAAGATACCTTTAAATAATCTGATCAGGAAATAAAAACAGGTTTTGAATATAGTATCCAATCCTAGTACAAATGCATCCATTTAGTCTGCACATTTATGAACAGCAGACTTTGTGTAGAATTTTTCTCAGGTATTTTCCTTGTCATGGCAGACTTTTTTTCTTAATTTCTAAAGGTCCATACTGATCAAGGTGGTTTATGCTAATGTTATTATAATTACTTACAAAAATACATTACAAATCTGCAAAGTAATTTCTCCTATAATACTAATTATTATTTCAAACACTTTCCATTTTTTTATGGACTAGAGGCCCGGTGCACAAAAATTTGTGCACTTGGGAGGGGGGGTGACCCTCAGCCCGGCCTGTGTCCTCTCGCAGTCTGGGAACCCTCGGGGGATGATCGACCACCTGCTGGTTTGGGCCCACTCCCCAGGGGCAATCCCTCGGGAGCCCTCGAGGGATGTCCACTTGCCAGTGGAGAGCAGGCCTAAGCTGCATTTGGACATCCTTAGTGCTGCTGAGGAGGCGGGAGAGGCTCCCACCACCACCGCTGTGCTAGCAGTCATATGCCTCGCTTGTGGCTGAGCAGAGCTCCCCCTGTGGGAGCACACTGACCACCAGGGGTCAGCTCCTACATTGAGCATCTGCCCCTTGGTGGTCAGTGTGTGTCATAGTGACCAGTCATTCCCAGTCTTTCTGCTGATAGGATCAATTTGCATATTACCCTTTTATTATATAGGATAGAGGCCTGTTGCACAGGTGGGAGCCAGCTGGTTTGCCCTGAAGGGTGGCCCGGATCAGGGTGGGGGACCCACTGGGGTGCCTGGCCAGCCTGGGTGAGGAGCTGAGGGCCATTTTCAGGCTGGCCACAGCCCTTCAGGGTGGGGCTCCCTACTGGAGTGCCTGGCCAGCCTGGGTGAGGGGCTAATGGCTGTTTTTAGGCTGGCTATGCCCCCCAGCAATTTAATCTCCCAGCCTCTCCTTTTGGGCTAGAAGCAGGTATCTGGGATTTATCTTCTATAATTGAAACTTTGTAGCCTTGAGAGGAGTCCGGGGCCGGGCAGGGTAGGCGGGAAGCTTGGCTTCCTCCATCGCTGTGGGCAACCCAAGCCTCCTGCTCACACCAGCTCCATGGCCGCCGTCATCTTAGTTGGGTTAATGTGCATATTCTCTCCTGATTGGCTGGTGGGTGTGGCTTGTGGGTGTAGTAGAGTGGCGGGGTGATGGTTAATTTGCATGTTTCTCTTTTATTAGTGTAGATTGCCTACCTGATTTTTTGTTTTACTTTCATTTAGTTCTGGCAACTAATGAGAAAAGAATAAATAGATAAAGCTATAAAAAATTCAGAAAGTCAAATAAACCAAAGCATGAGCCAAAGGAAAACTTCTAAGCACCACTTAAAATAATTTCTAGGAAAAGGCTAACAAATACATGTGAACAACTGTCTTACTTTTTACCTATCTACATTCATCTATAGCAGTTTGCTGAATTCTATTTCGGTCTACCAGCAGGCAGTAGGTGGAAGACAACCATATTTTAGAAAGAAGGCAATTTATGCAGAGGATGAAGATAACGGCAGAATTATCTTGATGAAAAGGAAACTCACAATTCAACTTCTATTTACTTGCATAGAAGGCTCCTGTCATTATTTCTTTGAACTTCCCTAGCAATTTCCAATTCCTTCCTCAGCTGGCACTGAATTCATTCCCATGTGGTCTGGCAGCAATGACAAGGGCAGCAAGACAGCAGTGACTGCAGTGTCCCTGGCCCCACTCGCTCTCCACTTCTCAAGGGTGCATATCCATGGATGTTTTTAAGTGACAGTTGAAAAAGCAACATAGTGAGTGTTGTTCAGTGGATTGGTTAACAATAAAATTAATCAGAAAACTAACCATGTATTTCTACAAACACTGAGATACACGTGTATTAGCTGAATAAAAGTCATTTATTTACAGATTTATTGCTTTGACCTATAATATAATAATTACTGGGTATTAACTTAAATTATATCTTAAATAAGTTTTGTGCTATAATTAAAGCAATATCTTCTACATATTCTTAAATATCTCAATAGATTCTTGAATCATATTTCTATATATTTTTTGTTTGCTTTTGGACTTGTTAGGAACCAATATAGTTGTCTCTTCTTCCTAAACTTAGTACTAAATATTACTTTCCCTCAAACTCAACTACTATTGAATGATTTCCATTATAATGTATTATAAAGAACATACTTTACAAAATTAAATGGGCTTTCAATAATAGATTTTCTATGAATCAAAGCCTGAAATAAGGAGCAAGTTTATAACGAATCTAAATTCTTTAAAGTATTTTTATACTTTGAGAATTATTTTTTTATTTTCTTTACTCCATTCCTAATATTTACTTATTTCTCAGAGCATTTATTCTATATTTGTTTACCGATTCCTCAGGGAAGTACTTTAATATATGAAGATGTCTTCACATCTCTCTGAAACTGAGAAAGTGAAGGTATTTTATGTAGACAAAGAATCACATTTAATGAAATTTTTATAACAATAAGCTACAGCCATCAAACAATGGAGCACATACACCTGCAGAAAATAAACTATGTGATAGATGATATCAATACATAAACAGGGACACATCTCTAGCTTACAATATTAAAGAAAAGATAAATAGATGATTACTTTTGTCACTGAATTATGTGCTGATATTATGGTAGTGGCAAAACCAAGAGAAACAAAAAAACGTTTTTTATCTTGTCCTGAAATTTAATATTAAATATTCAAGATAATAGATTTCAATATCATTAACAAGCATAAGTTTCTACAGAACATTAACTACACAGCATGTGTTAGGTGAAAGGCGTTTTCCAAAATGTTTGTATAATAATAAAAGCATAATATGCTAATTAGACCAGAGAGCTGAACGACCTTCTGGACATCATTCCAGACGTCCTCCAGATGAAGGTGTAGTGGCGGGGGCTAAAGCAGAAGTGGTTAGGGGCGATTGGGCAGACAGGCAAGTGGTTAGGGGTGATCAGGCAGGCAGGCGAGTGGTAGGGGCAATGAGGCAGGCAGGCGAGTGTTTAGGGGTGATGAGGCAGGTAAGTAAAGTGGCTTTAGGGGTGATCAGGCAGGCAGGCAGGTGAGCAGTTAGGAGCTAGTGGTCCCGGACTGGGAGAGCGTGCAGGCCGGGCTAAGGGACCCCACCCCCTTGTTCATGAATTTTGAACACCGGGCCTCTAGTGATATATAACTTGTGATGTCATGAAAAAAGAAGTTTTCATTCTAATTAGAAATTAAAAAGCAAATGATAAAAATGACAAATTTTCCATTCTTCAATAAATGTCTTTTTGTTTAATATTATTCCGAATCATATTAAGATTTTAGTTTTGCTATTATTTCATCAACCCTTTTCATCAAGGGAATTCATATGCTATAATATTTAAATAAGGTATCAGTCTACATATGGAATCTTGTAATTTTCTAACAATATAAATTCCATAAATAAAATATCAAAATATTATTTTATCCTTACATTTTCTACAACTACAGGAAACTAAAAATAAATAATAGAACATTTTAATATATAGGAAAAATAACTGTTGTGTAGAAAAACAATGTGATCATCAGTATCTTGCCTTGATTGTCAATTCCTTCTTTACTTACTATAAAATATTAAAAATCAAATAAATAAAGCAAGTGACCATTCGTGTTATTCAACAAACACTTTTGGTTCCCTGCCTTCCTGACACTAGGTAGGACTGCATGGTCCCATACTTAGTGAAGTAAGAGCCATGTGACAAGTTCTGGCCAATGACTTAAGAGCAAAGTATTTTAATTTGCTGGTCAGAGGTATTGTAGCTATACTGTA
This sequence comes from Myotis davidii, assembly GCF_000327345.1. NCBI lineage: Eukaryota > Metazoa > Chordata > Mammalia > Chiroptera > Vespertilionidae > Myotis > Myotis davidii. The sequence continues at coordinate 2,950,816 of NW_006283588.1, forward strand.
CATTATATGGATTGAACTGTGCCCCTTTCTTCCCCCAACTTAATATGTTGAAGTCAGAATGTGACCTTATTTGGAGATAGGATTCTTGCACAAGAAATCAAGCAAAAGTGAGGTTATTGGGGTGGGCCCTAATCCAATATAACTGGTGTCCATATATAAAAGAGAAATTTAGGCACAAAGACATGATAGAGAGAAGACAATGTGAAGAGATGTAGGGTAAACTTGACAATCTACAAGTCAAGAATGAAGGCCTGAAAGAGCCTTTCCCTCACAACCCTCCAAAGGAATCAAGCCTGCTAACACTGGGTTTTTGTTTTGTTTACATTTTTTATTCCAGAGAGGAAAAAAGAGGGAAAGATATAGAAATGGAACTTTTACAATAGTCAATACAGCTTTGCTGTAATTCCTATATAATTTGCATACTATGTCTACAATGAATCATATCTCTTCCAACAACATCTATAATAATAAAAGCATAATATGCTAATTAGACCAAACATCCTTCCAGACAACCTTCCAGATAAACCTGGGGCTGCAAGGGAGGCCCAGGTCCCAGGTGCTAGAAGAAAGCCAGTGCTGGCAGCCAAAGGAAGGAAGGCCTACTCTTGCACAAATTTCATGCATCAGGCCTCTCGTTAGTAATAACAGCTAATGCTTACTCTGCCTTTATTTTATGTAGGATGCTGTTCTATAAGATGTACACATGATAACTAAATGAATACCCTCAAAACTAATTTAGTCAGTTCTATTGTTTTTCTTCCCATTTTATAAATACAAAAATAATATAGAGAATTTAAGTAACTGGTAAATTTTTATTTCTTTCAACAGTGTGACTTAGAATCATGTCTTGTATACAATGATATGAAACCTTCCTCTAGGGAAAATATTTACCATACTGTCAAATTAATAAGCTTAGTGTTCCATAGAAGTTCCATGCATAATTGGTTATTGCCTCCTTTATCCTGTCTTTCAATTACAAACATTTGTCTTCTCACTAAATTTTACAGTTGTATTAATAATGATAACTTATAATATGCCAGGTGCTGTGTTAAGTTCTCAGAACACATTTTAACACTTACAGCCATGTGAGCCCACATTTCCACTTATAAGTAAGGATGAGATACCTAGGCTTGAATTAATTTTCAAATTTCAAACTCTGGGATTCAAAACTTAACTCTTTAACTTCAAATCCATGTTCTCTACCACATGATTACATGTCAAATATCATATTACTTAATAAAAATGTTAAATGTATAAAAAATACATTTTTCATAATCATTTTTTGAATGGAATTGCTCATTCTAAGAGAAATATCTATTAACAAAATTGTCTCATCAATAAAGTCAAATTTTGATGAGAAGGAAAAAATAAAAATTATAAAAAGACTTTTGTCAACCTTCCTACTGCCGCGATCCTTTAATATAGTTCCTCATGTTGTACTTATCTTGCTCTATTTTGTGAAATATTTTGTTGCAGCCACATAAAACAAAATAATTTTCACTCTTTAAGATGAGAATGGGGTGAATATGGCACTCATCTGCACAATTTAGAACCATGAAACCCATAGTTGAAGATACTCTTACCTCTTTGCATTAAGAGGGCATCCTTCTGGTTTTTTCACCATTTTCCCAAAACATGGTTTTTTCCAGGTTTTATTTCAAACACTAGCTTTTGAAATAGGCTTCTCAAAGTTTTTATTCCTTTTAAATATTTTCATGTATACAACACAAGAGTACTTTTAAATAATTATGTTTTGTACATGGGATTTCAATAATACCATTTTTCTTCTTTCTGAAAAACGTCTTTAGAGAGTGATTATATTAGTCAAATGCATCTTAACAATTTTAGCAAAGATATATTATAATGAAGACAAGTATCTTATAAATATTAATGATACCATAAACTAACCTCTAAAATTAATTATAAGTATTTTATGAGAATTTTGAAGAAATGAAATAGTAAATATTATTTTAATAATATATTTTAAATAATGAAACACATATCTTTTCCTCTGTAAATCTCAAGAAAATGGTCATGGACTTTCACCAAACATGATTTCTTTATGAATGTCTTTAATTCAAGCAATCTATTTTATATGTACAAACAGTAGGCTATTAAGTAGAATCATAATTATTGTTGCTACCTAGAGATGTTCACACTTATTTTTGGATATATGCAACACAAGAGTACCTTTAAATAATCATGCTTTATAAATGGGATTTTATAAATGTTTTTGGTAATCTTTAATTGTGTCTACAATTTAATATCTGAGGAAAGCATATTTCAACATAAATGTATATCTTAGCAAATTCTACCTAATTACTGCTATCACACACTTTACAAGACAATACATAATGATTTAAGTATAGCTTTTGGGCATTAATGTTGAAATGTAAACTTTTTTATTTAACTCATGAGTCTTATTTGTGGTATAGATTTTTTTTTCTTGATTAAGGTATTACATATGTGTCCTTATCCCCCCATTGTTCCCCCGTCCCCCGACTCATGCCCTCACCCTCCTCCCCGCCGCCCCCCGGTGTCTGTGTCCATTGGTTAGGCTTAGATGCATACATACAAGTCCTTTGGTTGATCTCTCCCTCTTACCCCCACCCTCCAATCTTTAACTCTTTGACCCAGTGATCCCAGTGAAGTGGGATCACTGGGTCAAATGGGAGTTCCATTTTTAGTTTTTTGAGGAAACTCCATAATGTTCTCCACAGTGGCTGCACCAGTCTGCATTCCCACCAGCAGTGCATGAAGGTTCCTTTTTCTCTGTATCCTTGCCAGCATTTGTCATTTGTTGATGGTAGCCATCTGACGGGTGTAAGATGGTACCACACTGTCATTTTGATTTGCATCTCTCAGATGATTAGTGACTTTGAGCATGTTTTCATATGTCTCTTGGCTTTCCTTATGTCCTCTTTCAAAAAGTATCTATTTAGATCCATTGCCCATTTTTTGATTGGGTTGTTTATCTTCTTTTGTTTAGTTGTATGAGTTCCCTGTAAATGTTGCGTATTAAACCCTTATTGGTGATAACATTAGCAAATATGTTCTCCCATGAAGTGGCTTTCTTTGTGGTATAATTTTTAAGATACTGCTAAAACCTTTTGACAATGTAATTAATTAAAGTGAAAATAAGTAATAATAATGTATCAATGTTGGTTCATGACTTGTATTAAAAATACCTACTAATGTAGGATGTTAAAATAGAGGAAAATGAGTGGAGGTATATGGTAACTGTGTGCTATCTTCATAATTTTTCTGTATATCTAAACTGTTCTTTAAAACTCACATTCATTTTTAAAAAACAAAGACAAAAAGGTGAACTACATTGCAATAAAGAGAAGTGAAAATTACTTTTTAAATGCTCAAATAATCATTATAACATTTAAAGGCCTCTAAATTTGTTTTGGCACCATCTATGCTAAGTAATTTAACCCCATGGTCTTCCTTAGAAAAGAGAAAAGGATGTTTTGTGAATTAATGCAAATGTGATAAATACATATTTTAATAAATTAAATGAATTTATGAAACTTCCAAAAAAAAGACAATAAGGAAATAACTATTATCAGCATCTGGTATTTCCCCCAAGCCACATAATATACTCATTTTGTAATTAGCCTCCAGAGAAAAACATTTTAGTTTGGGTTTTTTTGTTATTGTTGTTGTTTTTTAAGGAAAGGTTAATTTAGCACAAACCACACTACCTTTCTCCAAGAAGCACAATGGTTGATACAATTCTACACCATGCTGTTCAGCAAATGAAAATGTCTATTTTATATGATTACAAGAAACAAGGCCCTGCTTATTCCCCACTTGTCTAGGAATGCTTAAGTACTTTCCTGAATAGGCTCTGCAAGCATGAATATCTGGGGAGAACTTAACAGAAACATTCAAGTAAAGGAAGATGCAAAACCAAGTCTTTTCTGATGATTCAAAGGCCTTTGAACCAGTTGTGAGTTTAGAGTGAGAAATATTATTTTTCTTTGGGATTCCTGAGGGCTGGCTTGGACCAAAGCTATAGCAACAATAAAGTCATAGTCACCCAACACTTAACCAATCTCTGTTTAATACTATAATCTGGGAGAAAATTAGCAGACATAGTTAAAGTTTTTATATTCTTTTTAAAAGGTACACATTTCAAAGTCTTTATGGCTTACTTATAAGCTCCATGTAGTGGCATCCAGTTATAAAGGTGAGAAAATAAATTCTTTCAGAGAAATATTTTAGTTAGTCTTTCAAAGCATTGCAAACATAAAACCTAAATTGCTTTCCCAAAGTGTGGAATATTTTTCTTCATTCTTGGTTGAAAATGAAATAAGCTACAGGCAGTAGAGATAATCAGCAAGGAATCATCAGTGAATTTAAATTTACTTAAACTTAAATTTATTATGCTACTAAAATTTCCCAGCTTATGTTTAGAATATATAAAACGACAATTTGCAATGGTTACCGAAATTTGCATTTTTACACTCTTTGATCAAAATAGATGCACTGAGGCTAAATTTTAAATACAGTTTCAAAATCCTTCACCTTTTTCATAAGAGTTCCTGACTCCTGGAATTTTAATATTCTCTTAGGCCTAATAGAATGAAAGGGGGGTTGAAAGAGCTACTAGTCTCAGTAGACACCTAAAATAGGATTGTCATTATCCCCCTTATCCTGGCTTGCTGATATCCTTAGGTGAATTCTTATAACTGTTTAAACCTACCACAGACTAAGGTAATTTTATACTAACAACATTCCTTACCTCCAAGAGTACTTTTTTATTCAAAAATAAAAAAACTAAGTATTCTGCCCAGCAGATGTGTCTCAATGGTTGAACATCAACTCATGAACTAGTAGGTCACGGTTCAATTCCTAGTCAGAGCACATGCCCCAGTGACCAGCTTGACCCCTAACAGGGGGCATATAGGAGGCAGCTGATCAATGATTCTCTCTCATCATTGGTCTCTCTCTCTCTCTCTCTCTCTCTCTCTCTCTCTCTCTCTCTCTCTCTCTCTCTCTCCATCTCTCTCCCTCAACCTCTCCCTCTCCCTTCCTCTCTGAAATCAATAAAAATATAATTTTTAAAAAATTGATGAATCTGAAAACATTTGAGACTCTCCTAAGGCTTTCAGTCATTATTGAAAATCTTGACCATTGTTAGTGCTGGGAAATTTTAGAAATGCCACTTAGCGGAACGTTCTGATTACTAGAAGGAGATTACATCCAACCTTTACTGTGTGAATTACAGACTTCTATATACATCAGTGCTCATGAGCTTACACTCCATGGACACTGGAGCTGTGGGGGCTTGTTCTAGGGGGTGGGAGTGGCCGGAGAGGGGTCAATCAGTCAATCAGTAAAAAGGAGACATACTTTAAACAATAATAATAATAACAACAGGGAAAGACACACAAGTAAGTATTCTGCTCTATGTGACTTTGTAAAGACTCCAATATGAAGTGTTCATTTTCTGAGAGATAATTTTAGTCATAGGGAGTGAATACCCTAAAATTAGATACACATTTATATTTCCAAATTCTTGTGATTTGCTACTTCTGTTCCCTGAATCTGCCTGAGGCCTCTGCTTAGAATATATTTGCCCTTTCATCCTACCTCCACACCAACCAAATCACTAATATAACTACTCTGCTTCACTTTTTATAAATTGTTTTATTTAATATTTCAAACACAAAAAACAAAATGTAGTGCATCTTTAAAGTATAAGAAGAAATCAAGACAGTGGAAGTCAGACTAAATAGAAAGCTCCTATTGAATGGTTTTACCAAACAGAAAGTTTGCAGAGGATGCTCCACATTGCCAAATAACATAAAAAAATATAGCATCACTGTCTTAATCCGGATGTTAATAGAAATTCCTACTTAATAAGTTGTAATTATAATGCCTTTTTCCTCCTTGCCTTATTGTACTGAATAAGATCTCTGATAAATGTTAAATAGAAATAGTAGAGTAGGCATCTGTTCCCAATCTTAGGGACAAGACTTCAGTGTTTGAGTGTCAGGAGTGATATAAACTGCAACTTTCTTTTTTCTTTCTTATAGAATCCCTTTGTTAGGTTAAGGGCTTGTTAATTTTCTGAGATTTTTAAAAATCATGATTGGTTGTTGAATATTTTCTAATGCGTTTTCTTCATCTATTCAGATAACCATCTAGTTTTTCTTTTTTAATTTATTAAAATGGCAAAATTCACTGATTAATTTTTTAATATTGAACTAATTTCACATGTAAGATAAAACAATGTGGCATGGGTGGCATCATTTTTATATATTTTTGAAGTCAATTTGCTAATGTTTTATTAATAATTTTTGTTTCTGTTTTTATGAGATATTAGTATATTTACTTTCATTATAATGTTTTCTGGTTTTGATATCAGAATAATATGTGTTTAATGAGTTAGTAAGTGTTTCTTTTTTATTTTCTGAAAAAGTTTCTATAGAATCAATATTATTTCTTAAATGTTTGGTACCATTAGGAAAGTAATTTAGGCCTGAAGCTTTCTTTGTGGGACAGTTTTTAATTAAAATTTAAGTTCTTTAATAGCCCTGGCTGGTTTTGCTCCATCATCAGAGCATTGGCACTTAAACTGAAGGGTATCAGGTTCAATTTTGGTCAAGGGCATGTACTTGGTTGCAGGTTCTTCCCTGGCCCAATTGGGGCACAAATGGGAGGCAACCAATTGATGTGTCTCTCTCACATCCATGTTTCTTTCTCTGTGTCTCTCCACCTCCCTTCCACTGTCTTTAAAAATCAATAGAAAAAATATTCTCAGGTGAGGATTAACAACAATAACCCTATATCCTATATAATAAAAGGCTAATATGCAAATTGTCTCCTCAACTGGGAGTTCAACCAGGAGTTTGACCAGGGTGTGGGGCCGCCAGCCAACAGGCCACAGACCCTCCCTCCGGCTGGCCCTGCTCGATTGGGGTGGGCTGGCCCGACCCCACCCATATACACCGGGCCTCTAATACACACACACACTCTCTCTCTCTCTCTCTCTCTCTCTCTCTCTCATCAGGTTTTAATGCTTTGTCAGTTTGAGTAATTCATGTTCTTGAAGGAAGTTGTCCATTTTATCTAGTTTGTAGAACAGTAAACCTTTGTTAAATAGCATCTTAATGCTGACATAAACACTGACTTCAAATTTTGTGTCTTACAAGGTTAACATTCATTGTGATCTCTCAATGACAGAATTATGTCTTCCCAATGTCTATGCAACATTGTCATTATTTTGGGTAATCTGTAGCTCTCTTCCCTATTTATCTATCCTATTGCTAGGCATCTTTCAATACTAGTCTCAATTTTTACCTTCTTGTTAAAGATTCTCTGACTCTACTCATTTCCAATAATGGTGTCACTACCCCCCACATGCTTCATTTCTACAATTATTTATTAAAATTATTTAGTAAATATTATATGCCAAGCACTGTGCTCAATGTTGAGGGTACTATAAGATATCAAACAGATTATGTCCATTTCTTCATTAAACTTTAGCTACCACCAAATAAGTTAGATGATAAGGTAGTAAAAAATAGATTCTCTGCAGAGAAGAAATTTGAAGAATTTAAAATAATATCAAATCTGAAAATCCCCAAATAAATGAATATTTAGGTGGAGGGATAGTATGCACAAAAAATAGAGTACAGTGGAACCTCGGTCCTCAAATTTAATTCACTTCAGAAGGCTATTTAAAAAAGAGATTTGTGCCCTAACCAGTTTGGCTCAGTGGATAGAGCATCAGCCTGTGGACTGAAGGCTCCCAGGTTCAATTCCAGTCAAGGGCATGTACCTTGGTCGTGGGCACATCCCCAGTGGGGAGGTGTGCAGGAGGCGGCTGATCAATGTTTCTCTCTCATCGATTTTTTTAATCTCTATCCCTCTCCCTTCCTCTC
>NW_006283588.1:2958750-2966898 GCF_000327345.1 Myotis davidii
CGTAAATTGAATTCATTCATAATAGGTCCCCAAACGAGTCCCTGTCTTAACCTTCCTTACATGCAGTGCATGTCTAATGTACTATTTAATCTACAAATAAACACTGCTTAAATTTATCAAATCACTCCCTACCAGAAGTGAGGTTTGACTGTATATGGGAAGTGTAGAGAGGAAAACTGTAGGAAAAACTTTAAAATGAAGCTGGAAAGTTAAGCAGGACATTGCCTTAATAAGTTCTTAATATTATTTGCTGACTGAATTGAGGTTTTTCTATTTGAAGAATTGATAGATGGTGTATTAGATAAGCTATATAAAATTTTGTTTGCTAAATAAAACATAAAGTGAGAATGTGGCATTAATAATGACAACGTAAAAACATAGAAAGAAGTACAATTGTTAGGTGGGCACCTATTTGTCTACAAATGACTATAAATGGTCATTTTACCACATGTATCCCACACCATGAAAAAAGAGAATTAGTCCAAGAAAATGTTTATTTTTTTTTGGATTATCTCTTTTGGGTGTTTAGCTTTCTACCCTATAGAACTACCAGAGGTATATATATTCATTTGACTGTCTCTAAAGCCAATGGTTCAAATCTTTAGAGGATTTAGGAATAAAACATTGAATAATGAAAACATGTATTTTTAAAAATCAGGATATACATAGCTCAGATAGATATGTTTAATAATACAAGGCAGGGAGATGATAACAAATCAGGTGATTCATTCATTGTGGTACAATAAAATTGTGTAGTATTGAGTAATTATGACATAGTTATTCTTCTATATAAATCTTCTTATTTTATAAATACAACTGTTCACTAAAGTAAAATCTTTCCCAAATGACTAAATCAGTCTCTTATTGTCAAAGAGATGTGTTTTGGAAATACACACACACACACACACACACACACACATCTTAATTCCTTTAAGGAATTAAAAGAATGAAGAGTTATTTAGCATATACTATACTTTACCGTATTATTGAACTTTTAACCTCATAAAACTGGGGGGGTCAATGTGAAATTAAATACAGTATCATATTCTATATTTTCAATTATTATGATGTAAATATGTCAGCTCAATTTGGAGAAATATTTCCTTTTCCAGTTAATGACTATGTTTTGCTCATCTCCATATACATCATAATTTCTGACACTGTTATCCTCATAACAAGATTTTCAACAATATTGTTTTCATTTAAATGAACTAAACATGTGAGATATTGCTATTTCTCACTAATATTGATATTTTTGCTCTATCTTCTAGGTACGCATATAATTCTATTTCTGAGCTTTCATTTAGCAAGGACCATATGACTGCTCCTGTCCTATTGTTAGCAAGCATTTGTGACATGTGCCACTTCTGAGTCTAAACATTTAATTCCAAAGCACATCACTCAATTGTCTCATTTTATGGAGGTGGCATATTGCTGATGGTATAGTCAAAGATGACACAACTTTTGCTTGTCTGAGTCCTTAAAGGTCTCTGTAGAGTAGAATCCTGTACAAACCTTCATGTGGTATCAATAGAACAAAACTTTTTTTTTTATAATTGTCTTAAGCCATAGAGATTTGGGATAATGTGTCCCCTCAATAAAGCTAATTTTATCATAATAACAACTCATAACTCTTTTTAAAGGGTAAAATACTAGTTTTGTATAAATCTAGTGTTATTCCTCATTGCTATTTTTACTGGGAAATTGTGCTAATGAAAAAAATGGAGGGTCTTCATGAGCTGTATATAAATAAAAATCCAACTGTTCTTCAAAGTATACATTGCTCTATGTGAAGTGGATACTCAAAATTTTTTCTTGATTAATAGAAATTTCATATCATTGGGGTTTTGCAAATGTCCTAAAAGCCCACAGACACATAGATTTGCAGCAATCCTCAACCATGTATGTAGTGCCCTCATATTTTTTGTCCAAATTTAGACAGAGCCCCTTAGGATTCTGGTAGATATTTTTATTTTTCAATATATTTTAACTGGTGACAGAGAGAGAGAGAAATTGATAGAAACATCAATGGGCTGCCTCCTGCACTCCCCGGGATCAAGCAGTAACCTCGGCATGTGCACTGACAGGGAATTTAGCCAGTGACCCCTGGGTGCCTGGGCTGATGCTCAACCACTGAGCAACACTGGCCAGGCCTGCTAGATATTTTTAAATCATTCTTTCCAAAGACCATAAAATAAACACATCACAACTGGTTCCCTTTCAGCTTCTCGTTTTTCTTTAAATTGAAGCTGTAATGGATTTCTGGTTGGTTTGCATTATAGGCCTTTTTTTACTTCAGATCAGAATGATTCACTCATGAACAAGTGGTGGGAGAGGAGACTTGTGCATGTGGCCTTTTCATTATCATCTTTGCACGTGCTCACTCTATTTGGTATGAGACTTCTATCCCAATCATATTCCTTTTAACCTCATAAGACTGTATTTTAAAACATTTGAGGAAAAATGAATAAAAATTGTAGAAACATAAGAAAACATTATTTCCCTGATATTTAAGCCTTCAGATTAATTATTCAAATTAGGCTAGATTCCTATGAACCATTTCATATTTTTCAAACTGCTCCAGCAACTATTTGCTATTTTTCTTTCTAAAGGCTATCATTTCTTTCTTTTTTAAGTGTTTCTACTGATTTGAGAGAGAAAGTGAGAGAGGGACACAGAGAGAGAAACATCAATGTGAGATACATCTACTAGCTGCTTCCTGCATGCCCCCGATTGGGGAAGGAGTCTAACATCCAGACATGTGCCCTGAATGGGAATCAAATCAGTGACCTTTTAGTGCACAGGACGATGCCCAACCAATTGAGCCACACCAGCGAGGGCAAGGCTATCATTTCTTGAGGGTATTCCCTCTATGAATTTGAGATAAGGCAATGTGAGTTGCACCTCAACTCTCAATTATTTCCTCCTACAGAAAACAAAGGACTTACTACATATGATACAACAAAACACAAAAGTTGAATTTTCAGTTTCCATTTTAAAGACATTTGTCACTGTTTACACAGTGCTTTCATTCCACATTCTCAATTCTCTTTCATAACCATTTCTTGCTTTTCATGTGCACTCTCCCACTTTCAACTTTTACTCCTGAAGGTAGAATTTAATACTCTGACTCTCTTGTCAGCAGGCTCCTTACTCAACAAGGCTTTAATCGTTCTGAAGGTACAGTGAGAAAGAAGCAAGAAACTCACAAAGAGATATTTCCTATGTCAGGGCGAAATAACAGAAGATGGGTGATTCACATCATATTCTATTTTGGTTCCTCATGGGACAAAATACTTAGGACATATATTTCTAGTATATACTGTATTAGGACACCTTGTAGTATGAAAAAGGATGTATTGATTGGAAATAGTTGTACTTTTAAAATCTGCTCATTGAGAAAGTACTTAGCAATATAAAGTGCATTCTTAAAGCAACTAATACAGTTATTTTTGTGAGTAGTATTTGATTGACTGCATTAAAAAGGAGTAACTTAAGAAAAAATATGTAAAGATGTCCTGGCTCTAAAGAAATTAAAAGTAGCATGTATATTTATTACTAAATATTAAGTATTTGTTCACAACAGTGGTTGAATTTAAAATATTGTTCGTTATGGTTTGCTTTTATGTGCTTGATTTAAATTCTATGTTTTCTGGCCAAAATATTCTAATTGAAAAGACATTCTAAATAAGCAAATCTCTAATGAAATGCTAACTATGAGCCTAACAGTGTGTTAGAAGTCATATATCTTATATCTTATAACCACCAAATTTGAACAAATGATCTACTTAATGCTTTTCTCATTCTCTAAATTGTTGCTATATAACATTTCTAGTAAGTTCTGGCATGGGAATGCTGTATCTGGTTTCTATTTACAACTCCGTCATAAACTCTTGTATCACTTTGGAGAAATTATTTGAAATTGATTCTCAATGATACTGTGGCACAAAACCTAAAATTAGTTGTATATGACAAGATATTGCCTTTCCATCTCCAATCATAAACAATTGGTCATTTTTGTATAAGGATAAAAAAACACATAGAAAACAAAATTGACAGTTGTGAGAACACATAGCTAGATCTTGACTTCTGACATATAAAATCTGAAAAAATTCACTTGGGATATAAGCCATGTTTCTTAAATAAGCTGTAATTCATTGTTTTCTATAGCTCTACACAGTACCACCTGAATTTGTATGCCAATAATAAAGAAGAGGAAATTTTAAAAATAGCATTCAGAAATGATTTGTTCAAAACCGGGTAGGATAATCCAGATCTACATTTCTGCAATATTAATACACAAGGACACAATCACAATTCCAGAATGTCATTAGCTACACACTGTCTATCAAACTCCCTATCAGCGTTCCTCTAATTCTTCTGTGGTCACAAAATGAAGAAAACTATTCAGAAGTTTGAAACTGGTTCCTCAGAGACTATGATCTTGGTTCCAGCTCTATCACTTAACATTAAATCCCACTGTTTTGTACAAGGATGTTTATGATTGCGAATGCTGTTTTGATTAGCTAATGAATGCCTTACTCCTTTATAGGATAAAAATGACATCACATTTAAACTTGCAAAACAGTTTTGCATTCTTATAGAGGAAATCCTGTGTTTTAGTGGCAAGACTGCTGCTGGGAATTAGAAAGCTTTGCTTCTGCCCCTGAACTCATTGCTGACACGCTGTTTGGCATTAACAACTTCCCACTGCCTCAACTTGCTCATGTGTGTAATGAGTTCTTCTGTTACACCACTGGTATCTACGTAACAGCAATACTCTGAGAATTAATTGGGGGAGTCTTTAATCTGCTTATTGCTGCTCTCATAAATGTATGTATATAAATAAGCCAGCCCTGGTCAGGCAGCTCAGTTGGTTAGAGCGTCATCCCGATGCACCGAGGTTGCAGGTTTAATCCCTGGTCAGTGCACATACAAGAATCAACCAATGATGCATAAATAAGTAGAACAACAAAAACAAACCACCCCACCCCCCCTCTAAAAAATAATAAGTAAATGAACTAAAGTTACTTGAAGTTACTTAGTAGTTAAAATGCTTTATGACTATCCTCAGAAATTATACTTTTGACTAAATGGTTTCCAAAAGGAGAACAAAAAATCAACTATTCTCCATTTTGCGTGTTTTTCTTGGACACGCTACTCATCAGCCTAGTTGTCCAACAGAGAAACCACATAAAACGTAAGCATCTGCGCTTCCACAGTGAAATGAAGATATCCACGTTAATCAACACACTGAGTAGACGATAATTGCTCCCAAGGGATAAAAAAAAACAACAACACCTTGCTCCACTAGAAGTCCTGAGGCAGATGGTGCAGAACTCTGTAGCATCTTCACATGCAGTAAGGCTTTATATGTTGAAATTCTTTGACTAACCATGACACATTAAGGGCATATGATTTTTGAAAATACAGTAAAAGCACAAATTAGAATTCTAGTTTAGTGTAATGTAAATGTCACTATAATTTTTAAATATTAACAATAACAGAATGGAATGAAAGTTTACACTAGTGCAAATGTAACTATACCTTAATTAGATTAGAAAGGCCTAACTATACAGCAAATCAAATATATTCTCACTTTATGAATAAGTCTAGACATATATCCAGATAATTCTGTAAGCCAGGTGTCATTGCTAACTGTTTGGAATGTATTCAATCACCCCTAATATTCTGGCACAAGTCTCTAAAATAATAGAATGTATAATATAGAGAAGGCCTAACATTTTGAAATATATTACTCTATTAATCTTTAAAATGAACAAAAATGTATTGAGCTGGAATTTAAAATACACAAATATAATATTTAAGATGATAAATAAGAAGTAAAAAATCTGCCCTAACTTGTGGCTCACTGGATAGAGCATTGGCCTGGGGACTGAAGGGTCCAAGGTTCAATTCCGGTCAAGGGCATGTACCTTGGTTGCAGGCACATCCCCAGTAGGGAAAATGGACACATATGTAATATCCTTTGTAATAAATAATAAAATTAAAAAAATATATAGATAAAAAAAAAGAAACTCAAAAAAAAAAGAATAACTGAAGTAAAATAAAAAAAAAAAAGTAAAAAATCTGAATCTTTGAATTTGTCTTCTACAAGTCTACAAATAATTATGCATATTTGGATTATCAAAAGACATGGATTTAGCAAACCTAGGTTTTCATTTGTGATACAGGGCAAGTAAAATTTTCTCATTTGAGAAATAAGAAAACTAGTTAAAATTATCTTTCAGTTCCCTCTAAACTAAAATCTCTGAATCTTGAGGGAACTTCATTTTTCCTTATCACAAGTTAAAACTGTGTATTTGATAGACTGTAAAAAGGAAGGTATTAAATAGGTTGTTAAACTAATGTTATGTATTCTTAATGTTATAAAACACTTTCAAATGTTCAAATTATTTAACTATTAAACTAACAGAATGCTAGCCAGTTTTAATAAAAACATATATAAACAAAAATTGGCAATCATGAACTCACATATAAGGCAAAGAAATAATGGCCTTTTAAATTCTTAAATCCAAGCAAACAGAAACATGTAGCTTAAATAAATAAGATCTACTGAGAATGCCTGCTAGCATGTTTAAATGAGTAGTTTCTGCTTTTTCATCAATTACACCAATTCAAAATTAATCAATTAAAACATTTATTCAGAAGATGACTCCATAAAAGCAAAACTAACAAACCAATTACCAGTGAAAACAAATAGAAATACAAAAATAAGGAACGTCCATAAATGCTCTGTACTGGCTGACACTGGATGAACACTGTGCCACATGCCATTTTAAGTGCTTTATATTTGCTTAAATACAACTCAGTGGAGTAGGAGTCATCGGTGTTCAGTTACACAGATAACAACACCAAGGCTCAGAGAAGTTTAGAAACACTCAAGCCCACCCAACTGCCAACTGGCAGAACCAGGTTTCCAGAGTCCACACTTTTTACAGCTCTGTGGGCTCTCAACATAGGCATCTGGTTTGGGAAGCAACAGTGAATCGTAGGGAAATCTGAGATGGTGATCAGAATGAGTTTGTGGGACATCAGTGCTAGGGCAAGGAGTCTGGATTTCACTGGAATTACTGCCTGTTTCCAAGCAGGGAAGTGATGTAAGAGCGGGGTTTTGAAATGCTTAATCTAGAGGAATGCATATTGGTTAGGGAACCATTGCTGGTGAGGGGGCTCCCAGGACAGTGAAAATGAGCCAGCAGTGACTCTGGGATGGACAGGCAGTGTAATCAATGTGAGGAGACACTGTGAAAATAAAGTGACCAAGATGTGGCAACTGAGTATTGTGGGAGGAGGAGTGGTGAGAAATGTATGTAATAAAAGGAATGTCAACTGTTTTGAATTTGATGCACTTGGAAATGCATGACACCATGACAAAAAAGGGTATCAGAAAGCACAATTGTTTGGGAATAAAAAGGAAATAAGGAATTCAATTTCAGGGTTTTGTTGTGTGTGGGGGGGGTTTTTAAAATATATTTTTATTGCTTTCAGAGAGGAAAGGAGAAGGAGAGAGAGACAGAAACATCCATGCTGAGAGTGATTGATCGACTGCCTCCTGTATGCCCCCTACCAGGGACCTAGCCCGCAACCCAGGCATGTACCCTTGACTGGAATTGAACCTGGCACTCTTCAGTCCACAGGTTGACATTCTATCCACTGAGCAAAACCGGCTAGGGCTAATTTCAGCTTTTTAAACAGATTCTAAAAGGCTCAATTTAATATTACAAAGTATTGAAAATAAAATAAGTTTAAACCTAATATCCTCTTATGGGCAAATGAAGTTAGTAAGAAAATATTTAAAATTTTCAAAAACTAAGTTGCATGTAATGAAAACCATTCTTGGAATTTGCATCATAAATTAAATTATTGTTCAAACAAATAAAATTCTTATAAACCTGGATACCTTCCCAGAGAAGACATTTGCCATTTTAACATACTGGAGAAAATTTTGAAATGGATTTTGAGTAACAAAACTATCTTGGTATTATATAAAATCTTTCTCCATCTGTAGCTTTGTATATGCCAATCCAAAGAATTTGAGATAAAATACTTTAAAAATACAGAGAAAAAAGCTACCTTGTATTATTTTATGTATATATGAATGTGTGTATATATATATATATATAT
>NW_006283588.1:2967260-2992380 GCF_000327345.1 Myotis davidii
TAAATGTATTCATTCACACATTCACACACAGATTTTTCATGTATTATCACATATACACACACAGATTTTTCAAGATCCATTGTTTTTCTATGGTCTTTTTTGTTGCTAAAATTCTATTATTTTGAAAAATGTGCATGCCTTTGCTGCTATAAGTTTTACATTAGTATCTTTAGCGTCCTCTTTCTTTTATGAACAAAAATAAAATTTATTGTCCTTCTCCCTCCCCTCCTCTCCTCCTTTATTCCTATTTTAGTACATAGTATTATAATTTCCTGGTATGTAGCTTCATGTTCATAAATATGCTTACACTTTTACTTCTTACTTTGTCAACTTTAATACTATGTCTTTACTTTAAGTTATTAAATGTGAGGCTCATTAAAATTTATTATATTATTACTATATAATAACTATTTTTGTTAGTTGGACTGTCTCAAAATTAGTAGAACATATAACACTTATATAACTCATTCTGTCATTTTATGTCAGTCTTTGTTTTCTTTGTTCTTAATTTTATATTAAACATATTCAGTACTCACCACCAATCTATAACTGCATGTCCCCAGTCATTTCTTCTTTAAATATAACACATCCTCTGGTAGTAGAATCATTGGAAAGCCCATATTTCCTGGGTTGTGTGTTCCAATTGCTTCCTTATAACCTTTGATTTGAAGGAAAGGCTAATTAATTATAATTACTTACAATTTCATTCCTTGAGTATCACTAGATATTATTCAATTATTTAATAACATTGGATGCTAGTTTCTAAGAATCTGATGCCATCTCATTTTCTTTTGTTAATATGTGTTATGAGCCTAGGTATAAAGATATTATACTTAGACAGATGAAATTTGTTCTTATTTTATCACTGAGGAAATATTAATAAAAAGATAACAAAATCAAACATACTTACAAAATTTAATTTCTTCAATGTGACAGTGGCAAAATACCTTAATTTGATTATACGCAAAAATTATAACGTATTTTTAGTAATATTTGAACTTGTGAACTCTGAACTATTAGGAGATGAACATTTCACAAACAGCATAAATAAGTATATATCAATGTATATTTATGTTTATATAGTTTTTCCTTTAACAGAAAAATAAGACTGTTATTTTATTTTATGCTTTAAATGTGAAATTTTCTATAGAATGAGCAGAGCTGAGAGAAGCAGTCTTCTGATTCAGCAAATTTATGTTCTGAAGAATCTTATTTAATTAGAAGAATTTTGCTGCAATTGTGTTTTTAGTGTTGCAAAGGCTGCAAAATAGTTCTTACTCTCCTCACCAATCAGAAAACAAACTTGGTTGCCATGCAACATAAAAATAATATAACTTTAATGCAAGCCTGTTTAAATACACAGGCAATTTTTGATTTATTAAATTTATGTTTTGCAGTTTGCAACTAAAAGAATGAGGATTGAGAGCCCCATGCTTCTTTAAAAATATCCTGCATGTGACTAGGATTTCCAAGTAATCTGTAGGTACTGAACCTTTGTTCTATATTTAGTTATGAAAACCTCATCTAACTATTACATAAAAATTTTATAGACATCTTTTTTACGTTTCTTTTTTATTATAGTTTGCGTTCAACATTTTTTGTGTGTTAGTCTCAAGTATACAGCACAGTAGATAGAAAATTTTTATAAGTTACAGGGTTCTGGTAATTCAAGTGCCCACCTGGCACCATAGATAGTTACCACAATACTAGAGGCCCGGTGCATGAAATTCATGCACTAGGGGGTGGGGTGTGTCCCTCAGCCCAGCCTGCACCCTCTCCAATCTGTGACCCCTTGAGGGATGTCTGACTGCCCGTTTAGGCCCGATCCCACTGGGCAGTCAAACATCCCTCTCATAACCCAGGACTTCTGGCTCCCAACCACAGGCCTGCCTGCCTGCCTGCCTGCCCCTAACTTCTTCTGCCTGCCAGCCTGATCACCCCCTAACTACTCCCCTGCCAGCCTAATTGATGCCCAACTGCTCCCCTGCTGGCCCGAATGCCCATAACTGCCCTCCCCTCCTGGCCTGGTCACCCCTAACTGACCTCTCCTTCTGGCCTGGTTGCCCCCAACTGCCCTCCCATGCAAGGCTGGTCCCCCCAAACTGCCCTCCCCTAAAGGGGTGGGTCCCCCCAAATGTCCTCCCCTTCAGGCCTGGTCACCCCCAACTGCCTTCCCCTTTAGGCCTGGGTCCCTCCCAACTGTACTCCACTGCCAGCCCTCCCCTGTAGCCCATCTTGTGGCGGCCATCTTGTGTGTTGGAGTGATGGTCAATTTGCATATTACCTCTTTATTATATAGGATTGTTAACTATACCATTAACAGAACAACAGTATGTCTTTGAATAACAATTGGTAAGATTTTCATGAAATATTTGCTCTCTGTAACAACATGCTAATGAGAGCCAGAAAGACTGAGGTGTACTGGGCTTGCATAGGGGACAAGGAGGGAACTTCTAATGGATCTGGTACCTGGTGTCATGAAACACTGAGGAGCGTAGGTCTGGTGCTTCCGGTGAGTCAAGGTGAAATTGGTCATTCAGAAGTTTTAGGCTTAGTTGAAACTGGATAATTAACGTCTTAGCAAAGGTATAGAGCATTTTCAATTCAGAATACTCTGATTTAGAATTCCTCTGAAACTCAGCAAATTTGCTCTGTATTATATATATATAGGAATGATCTATAATTTTATTTTGAATAGTAATTAAGGCTAGAAATTTCAATAGCTTCACATGCTTTGTAAAGTTTCTGAACCAAAATATGATGACATTAAATATAAAAATATATCATAGAACTGATGAGAATATCCTTGTGAAGCCCATTTGGTCTAAAGAACAGGAAATAGCCCTGGATTTTGATTCCTATATGCCCCTTACTGCTTGACTAAGTTAGACATCTTACACAAACTGAGCTTTATCTCTTCTGACTCTTCGTGTTCATTCAGGATTAGAGGCACAATACGTAAAATTTTACAATGCCTCAAATGCGTAGAAATGAAGGAGTAGAGTTTAGTCAATCGTTCTCTAGCTAACTCACGGTGGCCTGATATTTTGGAGAAGGATTCTGAACTAATAGGGCAGTATCAACTCTAATTGAATTTTAATTGCAGAATGTCAATGCAGTATAAATGTACAATATCAAGGAATTGGATTTTTGTTAATCTAATTGCTTTCTTCATTAAACTCAAATATGTTAATTAATGCTCTACATGCTGAATTATAATTGCAGGTCAGCCTCATTGTCTCCATTTTAACTTCATTCTATGCTTTGTCTCTCTTTCAGACAGGTACTATAAAGTCAAAATCATATAATTTATTTTTAAATGATTATGAGTAAAGAATACATATCTACAAATTTAGCTTTGACATTTACAGTTGTTTGTTAAAAATCATTTCATAAAATATTTTACCCACAGTAATAAAAGAAAATTACTTGTGAAGAAATAAATGAATTCAAACATTTTTTTATGAGTACTAAAATGTTGATTGTTTACAAACATAATAAAGAGGTTTTTGTTCAGTTGGAGATTATAGAACAGGTGGCAAATAAACATTTAAAATTCTGATAAAAAATATGGGAATTTCTTATCCTATATAATAAAAGCCTAATATGCAAATCAACTGAACGGCAAAATGACTAGCAGAATGACCAGTCACTATGACACCAGGGGGCAGACGCTCAATGGAGGAGCTGCTCCGTGGTGATCAGTGTGCTCCCACAGGGGGAGCGCCACTCAGCCAGAACCTGGGCTCATGGCTGGCGAGTGCAGCTGTGGTGGCGGCAGCACTGAGGAGCAGTGAGCCAAGCGATAAGGAGCAGTGAGCAGGCGGGTGGTAAGGAGCAAGGGCTCCCTGACTATGAGAGGGATGTCCGACTGCCAGCTTAGGACATCCCCTGTGGGATCTCAGGCTGTGAGAGAGCGCAGGCCGGGCTGAGAACTCCCCCACCTCCCAGTGCATGAATTTTGTGCATTGGGCCTCTAGTATATAATAAGAATGACATCACATTTTAGAAATCTAAGGTAAAAAATGAAATTACATACATCTGCCTAATGTCAAATTAGTAATACATTTGATATTTAAGTTTTTTGGTTCCTAACATTTGCCAGACATTGTACTACATATCTCTCCAATTAATTCTCATAGCAAACATATGAAATAGGTAGTAGTAGTATCTCTATTTTACATTGTGAAGGTCACACTTCTAGAATTCTATGGATTTAGATTCTAGTCTATTTTTTTATTGTGGTAAATATATATAAAATAATGTTTACCAATTTAACCATTTTTAAGTTCATAATTCAGTGGCATTAAGCACATTCACATTGTTGTGTAACCATCACCACTACCTACCTTCAGAACTTTTCAAATTTTTGAAGCTCTGTACTTTGTTTAAAGTAACTTCTCTTCTACCTATCCCCAGACACTGTTCACCACTATTCTACTCTCTCAAAGAATCTGCCTGCTCTACATAATTCATATAAGTAGAATAATACAATATTTTTTTAAATATAGGTTATTTCACTTAGTATAATGTCCTCAAGGTTTATCCATGTGCTAACATATACTAAGGGCATCTTCACTTAGAAGCTGAATACTATTTCATTGTATGTATATGCCACATTTTGTTTATCCATTCATCTGCTGATGGACATTTGGGTTGTTTCCACATTTTGGCTATTGTGAATAATGTTGCTATGAAAACTGGTGTACAAATACCTAATAAAGTCTCTGCTTTCAGTTCTTTTGGGTATTCTTAAAAATGGTATTGCCGGATCACATTTAAGTTTTTGAGGAACCACTGTACTGTATTCCACAGCAGCTGTACCATTTTACATTACCACTAGCAATCCACAACAGTTCCACTTGAGCACAGAGTAAGATATATCTTGAGAAATATTCCTGATAGAGGAGGCCAGCATATTCCAGAAGTGAGCATTGAGGGACCAATAAATATGTTTGATAAATGAGGTTCCTGACATTCAGGAGGTACAGGTTATTTCCAAAGCATTCCAGTCATAAAAATCATCCTGTACATAGAGAGGGAAATATGGGTATGTCAGGTTTGAGGAACTGCAAATGGAGATGCCTAAATTGTGTCTGTAACTTTAGGATGTATCCTGATATTGTTGAGTTTCTTGAATTAGGACTTGGAGGTAGGTACAAATGTATCATGATATATTTTCAAATTAAGTGAAAAATTTGAAAATTTATAGAAATTTGTGTGTGACTTGTTCTACTTTTGCCTGGTTACTTGAGGGGTTCTTTCTTTATCCTTGCATATCAATAATAAACCAGATGTGTTTTAATGTCATATTTAACTACAGTGTCCTGTATATAAATATATATATTTTTTTACCTCCAACACAATTCATCTTTAATTTGAAGAGTTTTTGCCACACTAATTTATATGACAATATTTTTTGTTTCATTTGTTACAATCTCATTTTAGGAATATTTACTGTTTATGACAGATATATTCTTTTTGCCCTTCATATCTAATAGATTCTCTATAATTGCTTAATTACATGTCTTCAACCTTCATTTATATCAAGCATTTTTATTACGCTTATAGTTCACATTTCAGAGATGTCAAAAACTATTCCATTTTCATTCATTCTTGCTGGAAGCCAGCCCATCCTTGCTGCTTGACACAGTCGCTGCAGGAAAGAAACATCTGCACAGCATATGTTTCAAGGGACCTGGCGTATATAGCATACTGTTCTTAATATGTTTGCTCCCCTTAGCGCTGTGTGTTTTAACCAAGGTCACCTCTCCGAGAAAGGTTGTTTCCCCAGGTAGGGATTTTTCCCTGAAGTCAGGGAGGGGATGAAACTCCTTAACTAAGTGCCAGGCGGGTAGTTAATCACTTTAACTACAAACAATCATGCTTAAGCTACATAATCTTTACTCCCTGGAATGGAGATAAGAAACGCCCTAACCTTTGCAATAGAAATTGACAGGATTAAAATCAACTGGTATAAATACGGATGTAACAAAACAATAAATGGCAGAACTTCTCTGGAGATCCAGACCAGAACTTGGCTGGAGATCCTGGCTAGGCTGCTGATCAACTGAACGCTGTCTCTGTGTCATTCCTTCTTCGCTGACTCCGTCTACACCTTTGGGAACCCCTTGACCGGCTGGGGTTGTACCCCGGCACATTCTAACTTATTTTTTTAATAAAAATTATGTAAATTGTGGTCTCAGTTTATATCTTAGCACAGAAGTTTTTCTTCCCGTGATCAACTCTTATTTATCTGGTTACTTATCAACTCCTATTTACATGAATTTGTGTTAAGGCTTTCTCTAATGAGGAGTCCCTTTGTCACAGACTTATGTGTTCTTTTTTTTGAATGGCCACTTTGTGTGTGTGTGTGTGGGTGTGTGTGTGTGTGTGTTTTAATATATATTTTTAATGATTTCAAAGAGGAAAGAAGGAGAAAGAGATAGAAACATCAATGATGAGAATCACTGATCAGTTGCCTCCTGCATGCCCCACACTGGAGATTGAGCCTGCAATCCAGGCATGTGCCCTGACTGAGAATTCAACCATGACTTTTAGATTCATAGGTTGACACTCAACCACTGAGTCACACTGGCTGAGAACCATTTTTCTTGTGCGTGTTCTCCCATTCCCCATAATTTTTGGTACTATTTACTAGTATTTTACTCATGGTAGTAGCTCTAACACAATTATATGGACTCTCAACTTTTTATCATATTTATTTAATATTAACATCTTGATTGTTCTCATCTTCTGTGTGTTTTTATTACACCATTAAAGTTTTGTCAGAACACATTTCCCTAATTATAAACTCAGTTCTCTAAGTCACCAATTAAGCTCTTTGTTAGAAACAAAGATGACTAAATAATAGAATGATTAGAATTTCTAAACACAACCTGACTGGAAAATCATATTTATGTGAAAAGTTCAAATGGTCTGCTGAAATGTAAGAATGGTGAAACATGGTGATTACTGCCAGATTAGAACACTGAATAAGATTTTTTAAAAACATAAAGTTTAAATTGTGAAATAAATACTTGTGTGTTTTTTTAATACTAATTCAGAAAGTTGCTACATAATTTTTCAAAGTAAGCAAAATAAATAATTTATAGAAAGAGTATGCTGAATACATAGTCATTTGTAGTTGTGGTATTTACAGATCAAATCAGTCTGTTAAATATTGTTGTGCATATTAGGGAGATGACATTGTGAACTTGGGAGAAGTCTTCAGGAGAAGAATGGAATTTATAACAAAAATAAAAGAAGAGAACGAAAGGGGGGAAAGAAGGAAATGTATAGGAAAACCAAGTAAAATAAAAGTAATTATTTTGTAAAACTTTTAGAATACTGGGGCTAAGGCAAATATTAAAAATTTAGTCAACTAACTTATCTCTCAATAAGGAAGAGGGCAGAGGGTATACATCATTATATGAATTTCTAATTTAAAATCATAGAGTTCAATTATACTTCATTTTATTTGGCTCATGGAGGTTGGGAGTTAATAGCGCCCATCAATATGAGTAGTGCTTAAATATGGAATGAAACAATTTTATGAATGATCTTGGATTCAAGATGACATTTCACTTAATTTTATATGCAGTGAGGTACACAGAGTTTTTTTGAACAGGAATATGAGTCAAACATAGCTGCATGTTTGGAAAATTAAATTGACTGTTTTGATTTTGAGTAGGAAACCTAGGGAAACCAGATGGAAAATCTATGTCAATAATATAAATGGTATTTTACCTAACTTGATTGGAACAGAAAATTTTATAATACTTTAGGAGCTATTATAAAGCTCATTAAACTAAACCTCAGAATAGAAAAATATCAATACTAAGCAGACATCATATATTAGCAGTATGTGGTTATGATTGACCAGATTTGTTCTATATGTTTAGAGACAAACATGACAGGGAAAACGATAGATGGCAACAGGGTGACATTATTGTACTCTCCTGAAATCTCTCCCTTTAAGGCTGTTGATTTCTAAGTTAAAAAGATATCTATCTTCCCTAAAAATTCCTCCACTTTTCAATTGAAAATAAGTTACCTTCTTCCAGTCTCTTATTTTAGCACAACTCGGGACGATTCTGCTGACAAAACTGAAATTTTACCATTTATTCAATTTTTTAAAGGCATTATGCACTTTCAAGGTGGAAATCTCAACAAATAAAATAAGTTTGGACTTTCTGAGTCCAAGATATTGCTTAGTTTATGGAGAATTTGAAGACTTGTATTGATGGGCCCTAAATTTGTCTATCATATCTTCTCTGGCTAAAGCAAATATATGAAAACAAAAATATGGTATAACCATTTTTTGTTATGCAATGAACACAACATTACTTTTTTTCTCTCTTAGATTGCATGGATCCACATCACTGGTGCAGAGCCAGCCAAAGCATGGTTAAAAGCACATCACCAAATTATTATGATGCCTTTCCCTGTGTTGCATACTGTGATGTGCTGCCCCAGCAAAGAAGGACTTGTTGCCCCGTTTGTTGAGTAGGCTGTGGCAGATATCTGTTAGCTGCTTCCAGGATCACATCAGCTGAAGATGGCTACCTCCCCAAGGATGTACCCTTCTCCTAATGGTTCCTATCAAGTGATTTGATCTCTGAGAACTTATTATGGCTTGGTCAGCTCAGCCTAACAAGGGACATCTCTGAAGTGCCATTCTACACCAAAATTTCTCATGGAGTTTACCAAGACTGCCGGGTCTGCATCACAGCTCAACTGCTTCCTTGACCCAATCCTGACTTCTCTCCCATCTTTTTTGAGTGCTGATCCCAAGGGGACTCCTTAATAAACATACTGCATGACAACTGCCATCATGAAGTCTGTTCCCTTTTTATTAGAAAACTCTGAAGACATTGATAAAAAAATCTTTTTAGTAAAAGCTGTGTGCTAAGTTTAGGGCAGTATAAAGGACAAGTTTCTATTTTGAAATTCCCAATATGAAAGTGACCTACTTAATGATCCTGTGCTTGTGCTTAAAAAAAAAGAAAAAATGACATCTAGCTCTAGCCGGTTTGGCTCAGTGGATAGAGCAGGCCCTTGGACTGCAGGTTGCTGAGTGGGGATTCCAGTCAAGGGCATGTACCTTGATTGCAGGCTGGATCCCTGGTCCTGGTCAGAGCAAGTGCAGGAGACAACCAATCAATGTATCTATTTCATATCAATGTTTCTCTCTGTGTGTCTCTCCCCCTCCCATCCACTCTCTCTAAAATATTCTCAGTGAGGATTAAGAAAAAAAATGACATCTAGACATTATATGCATATATGCATAACCCTTGGACACAGACAATAGTGTGATAGGCCTGGGGGGGGGAGGGAGGAGTAGTGGAGGGTGATAGGGGAAAAAGAGGGACATCTGTAATACTCTCAACAATAAAGATAAATATTAATAAAAGACATCTAACTGGTAATCCATATCTTCAGTACTATGCTTCACTGCCAAAGACAAGACAGAGATAACTTTAATAAGCAAATAAACATTTAATAAGTTATATGTGTTACTTTTATTTCTTGGAATCTTCTCAGCCTCCAAAATTATAGCTGGATTAACAGGGCAGACACCCAAAGTGACAGGAAACCATTGGCTTGTGTAAATATTTAAAAAGCAATGCAATGTGGAAAATAGCTATTTACGTTGTGCAAAATTCTTAGGCAAAACTAATTTATTTCCATTCCTTTAAACTGAGACCTACATAAAATAACTATTATAATTTAATTCTAATAAATCATTATGATTCTATTTTGCCTCAAAACTCATCTATGGAACAAGGTACACATTTAAATATTTTAGCCATGATCAGAGAGAATTACAGTATTTTACAAAAAGCAGAAATTTTATATCAGTGGAACTTGATAATACTTTGAATTACAAAAAAGTAAAATGCATAAACTTTTACTTTTCCAAATAAAAATAAAAATATTTGTAGCCTATTATAGGTTGAATTGTATCGCTCCTATTAAGGATAAATTGATGTCCTAATCCCCAGTACCTAGCTCAGAATACAACCTTATTTAGAAACTAGAGGCCCAGCGCAGGATTGAAATTGCACCGGAGGCGCCCTGCCTCCTGCCATGTGAAGAGGCACCCCACAGGGGGCCAGGACCTGCCCCTGACCCACTTAGCGCCACCACGTTTGTTGGCTGGGGTGGGGGCATGCTCCCGGCTGGGCAGTGGCTGCTCAGAGCACTCCCCTGGCTGCTGCATTGTGTCCCCTGGCGTGGGAGCAAGCGCTCCTGTGTGTTGAGTCTCTGCTCTGGCCCGCCCCCAGCCCGAGCCTCCCTGCAGCCGCTGGGGTGGGGGCATCACGCAGTCCCCTCCTGCCCATCTGCGCACGCAGCTCCTCCTGAGCAGTTGTGATGCAGCCTCCTCCTGAGCAGTCCTGACACTCGGCTAATTAGCATAGTCCCTGTTTATATATATAGAAAGGGTCTGTACAGAATAATGAAGTTGAAATAAGGTCATTAGAGTAGATCCTGATCCAATAGGACCGGTGTCCTTATAAAGAGTAGAACTTTGAAAGAGCAGTGACAGACATGCGCGAAGGGAAGACTATGTGGACAGGCATAAGGAGAATGCCATATGAAGGCTAGTTAATCTGCCCTAAACCAGGGAATATCTGACAACAGCTAGAAGACACAAGGAAGGATCCTTGCCCTACAGGTTTCAGAGGGAGTATAGCCCTGCTCACACCTGAATTTCAGACTTCTGGCCTCCAGACTGTGAGACAATAAATGTCTGTTGTTCTACACCATTCTGTGTGTGGTGCTATGTCATGTTAGCTATAGAAAACTAATACATAATGCCAAACATTTTTTAAAAATTGATTTTGATAATTTTTTTTATTTTCTGATATTTTCTTGACCATGTTCAATTATATGAGTTGATACTACATTTTATATGAGAATTTTTTATGTCTATATGGACTTGGTTTCCAAAGCCACAGTTTTCATGTTATTACTATTTTTATAATATTTTTACAAAAAGCATTATCCTAAGCTGAATCATCAAACTTTACATTAAAAAAGCTCTTGAAGGAAGTTTGATTTAAAGTCACTTTAAACAACTGCAAATTTCAGTTTTTGTTTAAGGAATTTAACTCCAGTAGGATAACATTATTTGTTCCAGTTCTAAACAAATTCCTTGAAATTACTACAACTGGGTAATGCAGTTATAGCATAATGATGATAAAATGCATTTCTTTTGCTTAAACTCTGCTCTTATTTTTACTTATACTGATGTCATAACTTTCGAATAGGCATGCTAAAGGCTCTGATGATTAGGTTAAAGGATTCTGAGGGAAGAAATTAGAGTGATTTCATTTTTAAAGGAATCAAGTTCAGGACATTTGTTTACAATTTTAATAATGAAAAACTTCTAAAGATACTTCTCAGGCATCGTTTAGATCCTCAGTAACGTACTGGGATGTCACACTTCAAGTCTCTCCTGAGGAATCACATCCTGCCTTTGCCATCACTTCATAAACCAAATGAAAACATGGACTCCCAAAGATCATAATGTCAAGCTAGTAAATAAGGGGCATGGAAGAAGCTATCACTGAAAAGATACTGAGGCATTTGTGAGCATAGCTCCGATAAAAAATGTTTCTGGCTGGAAATGCTGAAGGTACATTAGGAACTGGTTATACCTTCACACAAAAGGCTATCAGTTGTCAGCAAGAGTAACCACGGTCATCATAAACAACCAAAACACTGCCAGAGTAAAGGGTTATGATATACAAAGCTCTGTGTCTTCAGTTATAAAATTGAATATGTAGGTAAGTGCAAAAAGATTACACACACACACACACACACACACACACACACACACTGAGGCTATAAAGCATATTATTGCATATATTTCTAATTAAAAATCTGGCAGTTGCCTTTTATATTTAACTTAGTTGAAATTCCTGGGTATGAAAATAATATCAAACTAGCTCCTTACACCTTAGCAAGGTTCAGTTAGCAATAGGCTTAGAAAGGAATTGTGTATTTTTTTACTTCATAATACATCTAAGTACTTAGCAGAAACAAACACATATTTAATAATATATGGGAATATATCTGTATTATTTCTTAAAGCAGTGTAACCAAATAAAAGTATGCTTACTATAAAATCCTTCAATTTTATTTTAATGAAAATGTGCCAGACTGTAAAGAAAAAGCTAATCTAATGTATCAAGGTTACCATGTGTACAATGGATTCAACTGATGCAAAATTCTTCCAATTATGAAAGCAAATCATATTTTGAAAGAATGTGAAAAAATAAAAACTATAAGTAAGATTTTAAAACCATTTGAGAAAAAAGTTTTACATAGCCACATATTTTGCACAGATGATGGAAAGCTGAATTTGTATAAGTTTATGTTAATGGATTGGCCCTTAGTTAAAGAATTGGTGATAATGTAAATTAAGAGATATTACTTAAGCTGTATCAAGTACTTTCATAACATTGTAATACAAAATCAAAACATAAAAATATTATAAATATTTTATAAATTAAAAATAACGTAAGAATAAGCATGCACATTGAAGTTTTTTAGCATAGCTAGTCACCTTCTTAAAACTTTATTCAGTTAAGGAGCTAACTAAAAATTTAACATATTATCAAATAAAAAAGTTATTTCTGGAATGTATGGGTGACTATGTTTCCAAATAATTTCAAAGTAAAAGTGATTCTTGATTATATAATTTACGACAATTAAAATCAGAGTTATGGTTAGGCCAGGTGTCAGTAAGCAAAAGTGGGTGACTTTATCTTTAGTAACTCCAGATTCCTTATCACTCTGTGCTTTGATGATCTTTCCTCAATTCTTCCGTGCTCATTAACAAGATTCACCAACACACCTTGGTGTGGCCACAGCATAGTTTTAACCACTTCCCACTAAAACTGGTCAATACCCATGACAAACTACTTGTTAAATATTTTTAATATCACTATTTCCTAGATCCTTCTCTGCTACACATTTACAAAAGTTATTCATATCAAATATCACCCTGAAATCTAAATGAAAGACAAGGTTTAATCTGTTATGTCTCCCATAATGTTTGAATGCTAATATAGGCTATGTCTCCTTTAAGTCAGAGGGAGCTTCAATCTCTTTACTTCATGTTTCCAAAAAGACACTCCCAGTTAGCTGTAGCAGGCACTTGGTTTCTCTCTCTCTAACTCCTATTTACTCCACCCTGGTAAAAGAGGACTTACTCCTTTAATTGGAAGGACAAGGAATTTGATATTCTCACTTTAGCTTTCCTCTTCTCCATTGAATGGACCTACTACTTTGTTAGGTTCAGTGGTATTAACCCCTGTCTAGAAATTTGCCTAGATAATAGTATGGGCTCAATAAGTATTTGTTAAATGAACAAGAAAAAATCTGCTGTGTAAAGTCAGGTCATAAGCCCCCAGCCACCCAGGGCCGGCCCAAGGCGCAGGTAACCAGGGCCGGCCGAGGCTTGCGTTGCCGGCAGTGGCGGCAGCAGAGGTGTGATGGGGGCATCCCCTTCCCATGATTGCTGGGTCGCCTCCCGCCCCTGAGGGCTCCCGGACTGTGAGAGGGGGCAGGCCTGGCTGAGGGACACCCCACCCCCCGCTCCCTGTCAAGTGAATGAATTTTCATGCACTGGGCCTCTAGTTTTTTAATAAGAATTTTAAAGATCTAAGAGAAATTTGTTACAGGAAAAAAACTACTCACTATTATTAACCCCTCTAGAAATTACTATATCAGGCAAATAATGAAATTCAGAATTAAATCACTGTCAATTATCCATAGTATCAAAAAATACCATTACTGAGCTACAGTTGTCAAAGTATATATAATAAATGGTTTATACTTTAATTTGCAAATTAAGAAATTCTAAACTTATCAACTACATTTATGACCATAATTTAGACTAAATAAAGACTTCTGTGGGGAAAGCCTTCAAGAAGAGATCAAATAATATGCACTTACAACTAAATTTGGATTTTGCTATTTTAAGTTAATAAGATAACATAGGCAAAAAAAAAAGGAGTCTAAACTGAGGTATTAGATATATAGGGAATGTGGAAAGAGAATCAAAATGAGAAAAATCAGAATTGTACAAGAGTTGAATGCTGAAAGTGGGGTTCAATAATGGGAGCATAAAATTATACTTAAGTTCATGGAAAACTACAGGTCAGTAAGGAAACATGATGAAAATGGGTTGTTTTGATGTTTACTTTGTTAGAAAAAATTTATTCCAGTACTCCAACTGAGGATTACTGAAAAATCATTCTTTACTCTAATCCAATGGTTCTCAACCTTCCCAATGCTGTGACCCTTTAATACAGTTCCTCATGTTGTGGTGACCTCCAACCATAAAATTATTTTCGTTGCTACTTCATAACTGTAATTTTGCTACTGTTATAAATCGTAATGTAAATATCTGATATCCAGGATGTATTTTCATTGTTACAAATTGAACATAATTAAAGCATAGTGATTAATCACAAAAACAATATGTAATTATATGTGTTTTCCGATGGTCTTACGTGACCCCTGTGACAGGGTCGTTTGACCCCCGAAGGGGTCGCAACCCACAGGTTGAGAACCGCCACTCTAATCTAATAAGTGATGATCACTCTAAAATATATTGGGAAGTATGTTTTGGGAAGTCTTCTAAATCTTGTTTGAGGTATCATTCTGAGTGGTATCTGCAACAAAATTAATGCCCTTTATTTTTGTGACTTACTTTTCACATATATTCTTCTTCCCATTTCATTATATTAGACTAGAGGACCATTGCATGAAATTCATGCATGGGGTGGGGAGGAGGGTCCCTCAGCCCAGCCTGCACCCTCTCCAATCCTCAGGGGATGTCTGACTGCTAGTTTAGGCTCAATCCCGCAAACCAGCAGCCAGACATCCCTCTCACAATCCAGGACCACTGGCTCCTAACAGCTCACCTGCCTGCCTGCCTGATCTCCCCTAACAACCTCTGCCTGCCTTCCTGATTGCCCCAAACTTCCCTCCCCTGCCGGCCTGATCACCCCATAACTGCTTGCTCCCCCCCCCCCGATGCTGGATCTCCCCCCTCACTACTTGCTCCACCACTGGCCTGATCCTCCCTAACTGCTTGCTCCCCTGCCGGCCTGATCACCCCTCACTGCTTGCTCTCCTGCCAGCCTGATTGCCCCTAACCGCCTCTGCCTCGGCTCCTGCCACTGTGGCTTTGTCCAGAAGGAAGTCAGACAACTAGAAGATATCTGGTTGACCTCGTCTAAATAGCATATTATCCTTTTATTAATATAGAAACTGATTGATACTTCTATAATATTTATGTCAACATTAGTAACATAGACCACTCTTGGAGTAAATATAGTATAATGAATAAGGGAATGGATATTAAAGCCAAACTGCATAAGTTCAAAACAGAGCTCCACACTTAATACTTGTATGACTTTTGATATGTTAAACTTCTCTTTGCTTCATCTGTAAAATGGAGTGATTTAAAATTTACCTTTCTAGATGCTTGTTAGGATTAAATTTACTGATTATATGTTGAGCACTTAAACAGGGCCTGGCACATGTAACATTTGTGTTAACTTTATTTTCTTCACTGTCTCCAGCATATGATTTCTAAACAATGTGTTAAAGCACTCCATTTGGACAGATATACAATCCTCTCCTATGGAAGTTCATTTCATTTTGGACTAATAAACTGATAAAATCTCTTTATATATTTACTAGAGGCCCAATGCACGAAATTCATGCACTCGGAAGGGGGGTCCACTCAGCCAGGTCTGTACCCACTTGCAGTCTTGCAGCCGTTGGGGGATGTGTGACTGAAGGCTTAGGCCCACTCCCATGAGCCCAGCTTCTGGCTGAGTGGCACTCCCCCTGTGGGAGTGCACTGACCTCCAGGGGGGCAGCTCCTGCATTGAGTGTCTGGTCAGTGCGCACCATAGCGACTGATCGTTCCGCCATTCGGTCAATTTGCATATTAGCCTTTTATTATATAGGATTCACACTGGATACCCTGGGACTTCTAGCTATTATTTCTTTGAAATTTTTGCCCTTAAAATTACTTAGAATTATTGCACAACATTCACTCTTACATATGGCAGCTTTTCTTAGATGGGGATAGAAATACCTTATTCCCTCCAAATGCTTCTATTATTCACATTACTAATATCACAGGTCCTTTAATATTCCTCATGTGATATATTTCTTAGACCATCATGAAGCAAATTACTTGTCTTTGGATCTCTTTTCATTTGTCAATATCATTCTCAAAAATTCAGATAACATTTGCATTTTTATCTCCAAAGAAATGCACACTAGGGAACTCTCAAATAGCCAATGGGCCAGATAAAATTGGACAGAGGGACCTTCTGGCGCCCATAAGTCATATGTTTAAGTAACATGCCTGTGTATGAGACTGAACCTGACACCATCATTATATCTTTAGAGGTAATTTCTCAAAATGATCTCCTTTACTTGGACTAATGAAGTAAATGAAGATGATTCCAAAAGAAAGGAAGAAAGGGATTGTATCAGCACCCCCCATTATCACCCACTGCCACCTCCTCTTCATTCACATTCAGCAACTTTTAAGCTATAGAGTTTAAAAACTTAATCTGCTATAAAATAATCAATATTCACAGAGGTTAAGCACTGCATGGTAACTACACATTAAAAATTATAATATGTATTAATATAGCATAAGGCCTTGACAAGTTCAATTTGAATAGTTTTAATGTTCAAATACTTCTAAGGTTCTAATAGTCCTTAGAATGCTAACTTATTATTTAATAAAACTTTGTCAAAACTTAAAATCAATCAACTTTATTTCCAAGACCATTATATTTTATTTTTTAATATACTTTTTATTTATTTCAGAGAAGAAGGGAGAGGGAGAGAGAGATATAAACATCAATGATGAGAGAGAATCATTGATCGCCTTCCTCCAGCACACTCTACACTGAGGATCAAGCCCACAACCAAGGCATATGCCCTGACCAGGAATCGAACCCTGACCTCCTGGTACATAGCTCAACACTCAACCACTGAGCCATGCCAGCTGGGCAAGACCCTTGTATTTTACATTAGCAAGTTTGTTGTTTTTTAACATGGACTGCCATCAACTTTCTACAGTAAATATTATTAAAAAAATAAAATTTTTATATTTATTTATTTAAAACTAGAGGCCCAGTACACGAAATTTGTGCAGGGGGGTGGGGAGGGGAGATGGTGTCCCTCAGCCCAGCCTGCACCCTCTCCAATCTGGGACCCCTTGAGGGATGTCTGACTGCCCATTTAGGCCCAATACCACCGGGCAGTTAGACATCGCTCTCACAATCCAGGACTGATGGCTCCAAACCACTCGCCTACCTGCCTGCCTGACTGCCCCTAACCACTCACCTGCCAGCCTGATTGATACCTAACTGCTCCCCTGCTGGCCCAATTGTCCCTAACTGTCAGCCCAGTTGCCCTTAACTGCCTCCCTTGCCAGCCTGGTTGTCCCCAACTGCCCTCCCCTGCTGGCCCAATCACCCCTTACTTCCCTCTCTTGCCAGCTTGTTACCCCTAACTTCCCTCCCCTGCAGGCCTTGTCGCCCCCAACTGCCCTCCCCTGCAGGGCTGATTTCCCCCAACTGCCCTCCCCTGCAGGCCTGGGTCCCTCCCTACTGTCCTCCCCTGCAGGCCTGATCGCCCATAATTGCCCTCCCCTGATGGCCATCTTGTGTCTACATGGGGATGGCCATCTTGTGTGTTGGAGTGATGGTCAATTTGCATATTACTCTTTTATTAGATAGGATTACTCTTCTATTAGATAGGATAAAATTTCTGAAAGATAAACCTTTTCCAATAGTTGAATTATATAACATTTTATAATATTAGATATTATCACAAGAAAATTTAGAGAAAAATATTGTATTAACAGTAGAACCAATCTTCAACCTGATGAAGTCATTAGCTAATTTTGTATTATTCTAAGAAAAGAGACAGCAGTAGATGCAGTCAATCTTGTATGAGAGATTTTCTTCACTTGTGATCCTTGGACAACCCACCCTTTCAGGTCTCAAGGTAAGCTGTCATGTGCACTACAAACCAAGGTTCAGGTTTAGATTAACCTGTAGTGTCCACAGAATAATTCATCCCCTTGAACAATCTTTTCTGCTGATTAAACAATGGAATTTTACAGTACATTTCTTGAATAATATATTTGAACTTGTTATAAGTTGCTGATCCGGTAAAACTGAAAGCTGACTATTTTGTCTTGTCAAATGTTTTGAGTTCTACATTTTCCTAATTGGATTTGTTGATTTATTGCTAACAAAGATAAAACTTTGTACTTCAACCACTTTGGGTTTGGAAATTGCTGCAACCTGGATGCAAATTGTATGAGTTTGAAAAATGTGCTTGCAATACATTTAACCACAAGAATATTAACTTGACAGAAATGAAACAAGCAAAGAAAATGACACAGATAGTCTTTTTCTTAAACACTAGAATAAAATTACTAACAGTACAGCTGTCTGAGCAGAGAAATAGATCTTAGCAACTGCGGCATCTGAACTTTCTCAGAGTTTGGATTCAGTTTTACAATAGTTAGTTTTCTATCAGAATATTATAATTAATGTTAGTCAATTGTCAACATTTAATTATTATATTACATAAGTCATATTCTATAACTAATTAATATTCAAATAGGAAATTATTTTTAAAACCCTAAAACCTACAGAGACTACTTATAAAATGTCAAAATTTTACAACAGGCATTTGGAAATGCTAGATTTTTTGACAGTGGTTCTCAACCTTCTGGCCCTTTAAATACAGTTCCTCATGTTGTGATCCAACCATAAAATTATTTTCGTTGCTACTTCATAACTGTAATGTTGCTACTGTTATGAATCGTAATGTAAATGTCTGATATGCAGGATGGTCTTCGGCGACCCCTGTGAAAGGGTCGTTAGACCGCCAAAGGGATCACGACCCACAGGTTGAGGACCACTGCTTTATAAGGAGGAAAATGTATCTTTACAATCTTTTCCCAAAATTATATTCTACAATTCTTAGCTAGAATGGATAACAAAGATGGTTGAATGATTTCTCATTTTAGGTTTCTATCATGTCATGGGCATTTTGCATAAATTATTTCCTTATTTAATTAGCTGTTTGTTGTTTTATTGGAAATTTACTATGGTATTTGATCTACACACCCCTTTGGAAATATTAATCTATCTTATCCAAAATAAAATAAAAACAAGACATTTTCATGTTTGCAAAGCTCTGTGTGTCTTTTTGTTGTAGAATACAATTGATATACTGTCATCCCAAAATTAGCACTATACCTGACAAACAGAATGATTTGATTCCCCCAAACTAATTAATCTTTCCTGTCCAGTTGATAAAAAAAAATAACTCTTCAAGCATTGTTCAGTCAGAGGCAGAAACAACTTTCAAGTAATGTAAAATAAAACTTAGTTTCTTTAACTAAAAATATTTTTAAAACTTGGCTATTCTCTAGAACTAATATGAATTCAAAGTTGGTACCTCCTGAATGCATTCTTGAATTTCTTTCATACAAATCATACAGTATGACATTACTTTATCATTTGGAATATTAGAAATAATCAAGTAGAGAGGAGAAAATAAAAATAATGCTGGAGAAGGTAGCTTGGCCAAGACAATACAGCAGGAAACAAATGCTATATTCATGCCTTGGACCTGTGTATTTGTTAAGGAACCCATGCTGTACACCATACTGGGATCAGATCCTATTAGCACCAAAGGAGCTAAGTAAGTGATATAGAGAATCAGAAACTTATGATTATGAAATGTCAGAACTTAATGGTCCCAAGAGTTAATTTATTAGATAAGGAGTAACCCAACAGGTATCCTAATTTCTTCACTTTAAAGGTCAAGTTCCAAAGGAAGTTGAGATTCCAGACCAAGCATGACAAATCCCTTTACAAACTTGTGGTAAGTTAGTCAAAGCGTATCTTGAGCTCTCTTTTTTCCAAATTCTAATCAACACCCACAGGGAATGACTGTTGTTTGAGGGATAAAAAAATGAAATGGAGGGTACTTTGGCAGGATGTGCGGGGAAGAAGAAGGAAAAAAAACACATTTACTCAGCAGACAGCTACCAATTCTCATGGTCTTTTCAAGCCACACTGATCCTAACTGAATTTCAGAAGCAACATATTTGGCTTAAAGAGGGAACAGATAACCTGCAGAATGTTCGTGATGTTGAATAAAGAGATGGATGCTTTTTATAAAGCCACAGGAACACAAAATACTAAAGAAATTTCAGAAAAGAAAAATTCAACGGCTGGAATTCTTCACATTGAAGTTGGCATTAATGGTTGTGATATGGTCCAAAATTTATTCTATGAAGGGATGAGAAATTAAGATTTCCAGCCCTCCTTTTCCAAAAACAACATAAAATGATCGTCCAACATAAGCATCTGCCAGAGCTGACAAATGTTGCCTTTGCTTCGTTTTTGCAAATTTGGAATCGATTAAGGAGAATTTGGCCTCAAATTGCAAACCTCTTTGTTTTGGCACTATAAATGAATTGGTGAGAAGTAGAAGAAGCAATTGCAAAAGCAATAGAGAAAACCAAGGTTAAAACAAATAGTGATTGCAAGCAGAAAAATAAAATAGGTAAACCAACATTATAATTCATCATTCATATAAAAATGCAAAGATAAGAAAGGTAAAATTCAACCATACATATTGGATACACTCACAAGGAATTTTGAAAACTGCATATAAAATACTTTCCCAAAATGGTCACCTTCTTTTTTATTCACTATTCCATCTCATCATTTCTTCTTTTTAAATTTCAGGAAAATTATTAAGTTTAAAAATATATAGTTCTCTTGGAAATAACCAATTAAGTTATCCTTGCTCATCTGTATTTGGCTAGGTGTGTGTGGCAGCTATCAACTTAAGTGACCGTGATGCTTTTAATTTTCCAATTCTCTAAGCTTCTAAGAATAGAAAACTTGTTTACTAATATTTTTATCAAATTTTTGTCCAAATTATTTCTGACACATAGAGAAATCTTGTCCTCTATAATATAGGCCAATGTTTGTTATGAAAATTTCCTTGATTTACCCAGCCTTTTCTTCTATACATAAACTTCCTCATAACCAAACACAATTTTTAGATGTTGTCATATGTTTCTGATTATTAACTTTATTTTGTTTGCATTAATATATATTAGAAAAAGGGAAACAGTTTGATTTTTCCATTTTAGTACTTCCTTCAACATATCCACAAAGTGTCAGCCCAATCAATAGCACTAAGCTTTTGTCCTCTCAGCTCTCTGTCCAAAGTTTATAGAAGACTGAGTCCTGAGTGCACCAAATCAATTATTACGTTAATGATACACTTGCTACATGTGCTGCTCATTTTCACTTTCTTTGAAAACGAACTTGTTCTTGACCATTCCAAAGATGTTTGGGAGAAAGAAAATCATGGAGGCATGCTCTTCAGCCTAATGATCTGGTAACTGGTTTCATCCTTGTCTTGGTTATTACTAAAGATTCATATTCTTAGTGTTTGTTATACTCATGATTTTTAAATTTCATTTGTTTCTCTTTTACTGCATTGATTTGTTCAATAAATATTTTTGGAAACCTTATATGTGGCCCTATAATGGTCTTTAGGGATATGTTTGGCACAACAGTCCTAATATCTAGGGCACATTCAACCTAGTAGGGGAGACAGAGATTAACTGGTTAATTACATATGTGTGTATATGGTTATAAACTATAGGGAGTAATAGTAAAGAAAAAATACAGTTGTGTAGAGAGTAGGGAGACCAGACTTGATTGTGTGGGCAGAGAATACTTTGAGCTGTTTTCTGAAGAATAAGTGGAGTGAGTTAGATAGGGGTGGCTGTGCAGAGAACTAAAGCATTACAGGAAGAGGAAAACGCAAACAGAAAGGTTCTGAGTTAGAAAAAAGCTTAGCATCAGGGACGGAACTGAAAGAATACGGATGTGGCTCCATGTATGGAGCAAAGGGGAAATTGGTAGGGCTTGTGGCTGGGGAGACTGGTGGAGCAGGTCCACATATCACAGTAGATGTGAGCTTAAAAGGTGTGGTCTTTCTTCTTAGAGCAGCAGGTAGACATTGAAGGGAAATGACTCTGACCTGATCTATATCTTCAAAATATCACTTTGGCTTCTGTGAAGAGAGAAGCTTGGAAGGGAGTAAAAACAAAGTTGGAGGAATTATTTGGGGTAATATTTCTTTTGTCCAAGTAAGAGATGAGAAATTATGGTGTTAGGAACAGTGGGTGCATTTGAGAGATATTTAGGATGAAATTTATTGTACTTAGGTATAGATTGTGTATGATGGAGTGAGAGAGAATGGGCTCATGAAATGGCTGGTGGTGAGAGTGGTGGTTAGAAGAATTGTTCCAGGTTTGATTGCTAATGACATAGCCATAATGTGGGTAATCCATAAGTCAGTCCTAGACCACCAGATGTTTGCTCTAGAGACAGCACTTTGATTCTTACTTCTCCTTTTGGGGTTGGGAGAAGAATAGATGTATTTTCTACTTTATTCTTTGTACTAAATGCATTCATAGAACTTGCTTTCTTGAAACAGGTACTGTGCACAGAGCCTGGACATAGCTTTGTGTCCAATCAGGGAGGACAACAGCAAGTGAGTCTGTAATTACAGTACAGTAGGGTAAGCGCTGTGAGGGCCAAGGCAGAGGGAAGGTCCGGTAGGGCTACCTGGAGAAGCTGGCACCTAGCTGGGTGTGCAGGATGACCACTAGGAATTTTCCAGGAGAAACATGGAAAGAAAAGGCCACAAGAAGGAAGAACAGAAAAGTCAGATAATAGATTCTAACTGATCCAGAGCAAAGCTTCTCTGGGCCCAGATGTGAAAAACTGAGGAAAGAGAAGGCAGAACCATGGTTTCTTCCACATTCGTTGGAAAAAATTGCCCAGCACAAATTAAACATCTGATGTCACTCTCTTTATCAGTTCAGGGTTGCCCTGTACTTCTTGTTAATATTTCTGCAAATCGCTTCTTCAACCAGATTGTAACACGTCACAGAGAAAATCATAATGTATGTATGTGTGTGATGGAGCCTAGGCTGGCACTGAGGTCATCATAAATGCTCCATAATGAATATTATTGGAAGACAAAAGTAAGTTTCTTGGAAAAATACTTCAGGTCATTCAAACCAAATATATGACTTAAAAGTTTTCTTTTTGGACTAACTATACATTTAGTATATATTACTCCTCAGTCTAATTACTACAGACAATCAAAAATCTCTTCATTTTCAAATGGAAGATGAAAGAGAAAATTTTAAATTTATAATTGTGCAAATTGCAGCTGTTAAGATGCACTTTCTTGAAGAAGCAAACTAGATTGCATAGTAATAAATGAATATTTACATGTTATATTTCATTGAAAGGGAAGTGTCTATTTTTAAATATATTGGAAAAACCTTCAATTCAGATTTAGTTTCTTATTGATTCCCTCTGTTTTCTTCTCTTTAGTTTCTAATGCCTATATTTAATTTAAGCTTAGATTACATTTAAAACATTTGAGAATATGCCTGTCTTTTAAGATATTTTATAACATAGGTATTTTGGACTTTAGGGGATGGTTCAAGAAGTGACTGAATTGACAAGTATAAAAACCTGAATTGTGTCCCAGTGTTCAAGTTGTTAATGATTTGCCACAAAGTCCAACCAGTGTAGTTTGAGTGTTTTCATTATGGATGAAATGAGAGTATTATAACTTAAAGAACTAGAGAGGTGGACCCAAGAACTCAAATCTGGATCTTTAAACACTGATCTAGACTTCCTTAAAATAAGTATTGGCTGAACTGCTGACTTTCTGTTCCTGCTATGACCTTATATATGTATTTTTTGTTTCCTGTTTGCATCTGGTAATCATTTTTAATCACCTTACTTCCCAGTAGGGGAGGATTTACTTCTGTTGCTGTCATGCTGCTTTGCAACTTAAATTGTTTGCCTTTAAGTTTCTTGTAATTCTTCTATTCTTTAACTTCAGAAGCATTATGTAACACATAGCAACAGTGGTTTTAAAAATAAAACTATCTCTATGGGTAAAGGTCAAAAAAGTACTATTAAAAAACAATCAAATGCTGAACTTGCATCCATTTCAATAACTATAAGCTGATTTCTCTATTTAAAGAGAAACAACACCGAATTTCTAAAGTTGGATAACAGCCCTTACGAAATAGTTTCCTTAGACCTGCTGAAGAAACAGCATTCCCACCAACAATAACACTAATCAAAGGAAGCACCAGGGATGGCCAGGACCATGATGGAAAGCCAAAATGATGGCTCTCAACAAACAAGCCATAGCATGTCCTGCAATTTATATTTTATATGTGGGCAGGGATGAATTATTCATTTTCCTTATTTAAGTAAGATCCTATATTTATATTCAAAGTTTTGTTTTATGTTAAACTAGCGACCTGTCAGGCGAAATCGTGCGAGACCTGGGACCCCTCTTCCCCCTCCCCTTGCTCCCCCCGTGCCATGGGACCGCCGCAAGTCCCAGAGACCCACCCCGCATGGCCAGCGTGCCACGGGATGGCCCCAAGTCCTGGAGTGCTGCCTTGACGCCCCGCCTCCGGACCTCACAGCTGCTGGTTCCCGCCCCCGCGGCGAACACATGGGGCCACGGAAAACCTGGCAGAAGTCACCCAAAGCAGCCTCCGGCCCTGGCCCTGCTGCCCCGCCCCTGCTGTGCCTGCTGCCATCTTGTGATGGCATGGCAGTTGAGGGTCAATTTGCATATTACCTCTTTATTATATAGGATTAATTAATAAGAAACTAATATGATTTTTTACTTACTTAAACAGTATACTTATGATCTTTATTAGAAATGATGCTTTTGGTAATCCTATTATTTATTTTTGAGGATAGTGGTGAAATATTATTTGATAATAATTCCAACGATTGGTTGATGGTAACTACTATAAATAATTAGCAGTATATAATTTTTTAAAACTAGCAATTTTCTGTTGCAGATTACAAGTCTGTTGTTCCTGAAGAAAAATACATCAGACACAGGCTTTTTTCATGCCTTCCATGGTTTTTCTAGGTCGGGGAAAGAG
>NW_006283588.1:2992424-2994297 GCF_000327345.1 Myotis davidii
CATGACTTATAATAAAACTAGAGGCCTGTTGCATGAAATTCGTGCACAGGTAGGGTTCCTAGGCCTGGCCAGCGATCAGGGCCAATTGAGGCCTTCTGGCTGCTGGCCAGGGTCTTCCTTCATTCCACCCTGCCACCTGGTGGTCAGCGCATGTCATAGCGAGCAAACTCCTGGTCTTCCAGTCAAACTCCAAAGAGACATTTTGCATATTACCCTTTTATATATATACTAGAGGCCCAGTGCACAAAAATTTGTGCACTCCTGGGGAGGGAGGTCCCTCAGCCCGGCCTGTGCCCTCTCACAGTCTGGGACCCCTCGGGAGATAATGACCTGCTGGCTTAGGCCTGCGGGGAGTTGGGGCACCACCCCCTGTCACACACAGAGCAGGGAGGATCAGGAGGTTGGGGCGCCGCCCTCTATCACCCACAGAGCAGGGCCGATCAGGGGGTTGGTGAGCTCCCTCTATCAGGCACAGAGCAGGGCTGATCATGGGGTTGGGGCGCCTTCCCCTGTCACGAACAGAGCAGGGTGAATAGGGAGGTTGTGGCCCCGCCCCCTTCACACACAGAGCCAAAGGGTGATCAGGGGGTTTGGGCGCTTCCCCCTGTCATGCTGATCCCAGTGCCGGGAAGCTCGCAGCAGCGCTGATCCCGGTGCTGGGAGGCATATTACCCTTTTACTATATAGGGTAGAGGCCTGGTGCATGGGTGGGTGCCGGCTGGTTTGTCCTGAAGGGTGTCCTGGATCAGGGTGGGGGTCCCCACTGGGGTGCCTGCCCAGTCTGGGTGAGGGGCCGAGGGCTGTTTTCAGGCTGGGAGTGACTGAAGCTCCCAACCGCTGCTTTTTTTCTTTTTTTCTTTTTTTATTCTGGGCCAGCTTTAGCTTTGAGGCTTGGCTCCAACTCTTAGGCCTCCACTGCTGAAAGTAGATTTCTGGCCTTTGCTTACAATGTTGCGATTCTGCTGGCTGAAGCCCGGCGGTGGGCTAAAGCAGGTTTCTGGGGTTTTGTTTAGCTTCTATATTTGTTACATAGT
Organism: Myotis davidii; assembly: GCF_000327345.1. Classification (NCBI taxonomy): domain Eukaryota; kingdom Metazoa; phylum Chordata; class Mammalia; order Chiroptera; family Vespertilionidae; genus Myotis; species Myotis davidii. The sequence continues at coordinate 2,993,459 of NW_006283588.1, forward strand.
TGCTTAGAGTTGCAGCTCAGAGGCCTGCAGCGGCAGGTGGGGAACGTTGGAGTCCTTTGTCACTGAAGCAAGCAAGCCTCATGTTAGTTTCAAGCTGCCTGGCTGCCGGCCGCCATCTTGGCTGGCAGTTAATTTGCCTATCTCCCTGATTAGCCAATGGGAAGGGTAGCGGTCGTACGCCAATTACCATGTTTCTCTTTTATTAGATAGGATAAATTATATGTCCAAGTAACTGGAATTGTGAAACATAGCCCAGTTTCTTATCCAATATATTCAAATATTTTAAGGTAAAATCTACATTCAACTGCATAGGACAGTGAACAAGTGTCCGTATGAGTATATATAACATGACATAACTATGACCAAATTAATGTTGGATAACAGAAATTAAATATAAAATTAAACTAACTTTTACTTTAAATATGTAGGATGAAAAAAATCTCAAATTTTTTTTTTTTTTGGAATTCCTTAACCGTTTGACTGCTAAGGAGCGCTAGCGCGCTCTTCTTATTTAAAACAAATTTATGTAAACAATTGGGATTTTTTAATTTTTGTTGTTGCGAAGCAATACAAGTGAGTTTATTGTATAAAAAGTGTTTTACATTTTTTCCCATACACGCGCAATTAGTGCCGTAGTTTTGGCATATGTCCGAAAAAACACGTCAGCAGCCAAATGGTTAATAATAAATATATATGCAATCCTATCTAATAAAAGAGAAACATGGTAATTAGCTGTAACTCCGCTATCCTTCCCATTGGCTAATCAGGGCGGTATGCAAATAAACTGCCAGCCAAGATGGTGGCCGGCAGCCAGGGATCTGGAAGTAAACATGAGGCTT
>NW_006283588.1:2995051-3010194 GCF_000327345.1 Myotis davidii
AATCGGCCCTGCTCTGAGCCCGACCAGGGGCTGCACCTAGGGATTGGGCCTGCCCTCTGCCACCTGGGAGCAGGCCTAAGCCAGCAGGGCGTTATCTCCCGAGGGGTCCCAGACTGTGAGAGGGCACAGGCCAGGCTGAGGGACCCCCCCTTCCCTCTGACTGCACAAATTTTTGTGCACCGGGCCTCTAGTATTTTATATAAGAATTGGTCAGCTTCTGGTTTGTACTAAAGTAATTTAACATATAGAAACTCTTAGAAAATATTTCCTTAAGCTTCTTTTGAGAGGAATACTGAAAACTCAAAGAGGAACCAGAGGAGAATTTTAATAGTGATGAAAGAATTATAAACCATACTAAATTGCTGAATTATTTACAGTAGTAAAGACTATGATTTCCAAATAAATTATATACCCAATGATTGAGCCCATCTATTTTCATTTTAGCAGAACAAAATATGTGAACAAATAATGGAAAGGAAAAGATGACTCTTCATATATATAATATTTACACACTACATTACAAAGCATTCCCAAATAGAAAATATTTGTACTACCCTAATGGTTAATTTTAGTGTCAACTTGACTAAGGCATGGTGTGCCCAGATATTTGGTCAAACATTCTTCTTGGTGTTTCTATGAGGATGTTTCTGAATGAGTTTAACATTTAAATTAGTATTCTGAGTAGAGTAAATTGGCCTCCATAACGTGGGTGAGGCTATCTTGTTAGTGAAGACTTGAATAGAACAAAAGACTGACACCCCCAGTAAGAGAAAATGTTCCTGTCTGACACATTGCCTTCCAACTAGGATGTCAGCTCTTCCTGGATTTAGAATGGCTAGCCTGCCTCCAAAATCCCTTGAGCTAATTCCGTATGACAATTGTCTGTTTCTCTCTCTGTCTCTTTCTTTTTTTATTGTTTTCATTTATTTTTAGAAAGAGAAAAAACATCAATGTGAGAGCGAAACATTGATCGGCTACCTTCTGCATGCCCCCTATCGGGGACTGAATCTGCAACCTGGGCATGTACCTTGACCAGGAATAGAACTGGCAACCTTTCAGTGCCCGGAATGATGCCCAACCAATTGAGCCACACTTGCCAGGGATCTCTCTCTCTCTTTCTGTCTCCACAGATATATACTAGTAGGTATAGATACAGATAGATATAAAAATGTAGATACATATCTAGAGGTATAAAGGTATAAGAGATACAGCTATATATTTCTCTGGGGCACCCTAACTAGCACACATTCTAAAACTATGTTCTTCAATAACATGGAGCCCTTGCAGCAGCCTGGGAATAGTTTGTGTCTTTCTGGTCTAATCAGTAACTTTGACCAATTTGGTCATAACAACTATTGCAGTTTTTTACAGCAATTCTTAAGTCTTCTCTCCTCTTTCTTCTCTTTACTTTCAGTGGCTTCCTATCATATAGAGAAAACAAGTGCCAGGAAATAAGAAATCACTCAACTTTTAATCTCACATTCCTCTATGATTTCCTCATTTCATTCTCTTAAATCAGATAAAACCTACTTGCCTCCTGCCCAAGGACAATCTGCCCATTAGGGTTCTGATGTAATTCCTTCTCCTGTGTTGACCTGATGACTCTATTTGTTATTCCTTTTTTAAAAAATTTCTTATGTCTTATAACTCTTTACTAACGTGTTCAAGTCTCTCCAATCACAGAAATAAAATAAATGAACAAACAAACAAACAAAAATCTCATCCCCTTCAGCCGTCCCTTCTGCTCTGTCCAGTATTTCACCCCTTCCTACAGCCCTGACTTCTGAGGTGACTGTTTGCACTTCTTCTCTGGCCCTCTTCACTCCCAGTGCTGAACCTCATGCTTAAAGTACCAAAGCAGGGACTCAAATTATACAAATATAAGAGCAAACCTCAGCTTCACTCAATTTAGCCACAATTTTATAACCAGAAAATCTAAAAGGAAGTTCTTTAAATGTTAGGATTTACTTTCCTTGTTTTGAAGGTAACATTTTACATTGACTTTCATATGGAGAGCTGATGGCACCCTTTTTTCCCTTTAATTCTTTATTGTTTTGAGATGTAGGGCCATCAAAGTTTCTCAACACGACTTATTTCTGTCCCATTCTCTCTGTGATTCACTGAATTCTGGTTTCTGTGCCCCCTCTTTCCTGTTCTGCTAAAATACCAATTTCATTAATAGATACTTTACTCTCAGTATTAAACTTAATTTCTTACTACCATCCTCCTTGAAATAGTCTTTTCCATTGGCTTCTCTGAGGCTTCAGTGTCCCATTGATGCCATTAATAACCTAGTTATGCCGAAGCCGGTTTGGCTCAGTGGATAGAGCGTCGGCCTGTGGACTGAAGGGTCCCGGGTTCGATTCCGGTCAAGGGCATGTACCTGGGTTGCAGGCACATCCCCAGTGGGGGGTGTGCAGGAGGCGGCTGATTGATGTTTCTCTCTCATCGATGTTTCTAACTCTCTATCCCTCTCCCTTCCTCTCTGTAAAAAATCAATAAAATATATTTTAAAAAAATAACCTAGTTATTATTAAAAGGAAAGGAGTAAAAGGAAGACTAGATAATACAGACATGCCATTTACACAGCTTTGCTAGAAAGCTACAGTTTAACACTCTCCAAGTCTATTCCCCACAGAGGGATGGGGGGAAAGGACTAGATAAAGGGAGTTTGGACACATGCCCAGTGAGGTATAAGTAAGGTGGGAAGATGCTTATCTGTCAGACACACCTGGGAGCAAGTCAGAGATTAGAACAGGTTGTGGCCACTGCAAGGGCTGGAAATCTGAAATATGTAACTCCTTATTAACAAAGTGAGCTCTCTCTTTTGCTCTCTTGATGATCCCACCAGTCACCTGGCTTCTGGGGCTGGTGCACTCTGCACTCACCCACCTGATCAATGGCCGTGTGGGACCCACACTATGGACTAATGGACTTTAGCCTGATGCTACATCAGATCCAGCACCACCATGGAATGGAAACTTGGAACTCTGGCTTTGCTTTTAGCTCTTACTAAAGCCCCAGCTGCACCTTTTTCGAGACTGGATTAAGGGAAATGGGACTTTGGAATCCAAGGAATATAACTTCATGAAAATAAAGCCTTTTACCACTTCTCATCCTTCCATTGGAGCCTCAGAAAGTGCTGACTGTAGTTATAGTTCATTTCCAATTTCTAACTAAACTTACTTTATTGGACTGAATTATAATGCTAAAAAATTACTACGAACAATAACATGTCTAAAATTGATCAAAAATTAGTTTTAAGAAGTACAACATATAAACTGTATAGACTCCAAGTATGTGCCAAATTAGCATTACACAAAAAAAACTACTGTTCCAAGATTTTTATTTTTTAAATTGAGGGTTAATTTAATACAACTCTGCGGCTGACTGTGGTGGTGATTTGTATAGGAAAGCTAATTTTAATTACAAGTCTAATTGTTCCCAAGGTAAACAGCATGTGCTCTGGACCTTTTGAACTGGAAGAAAGGGTTTTGAATTTCAGATAAGGAATGACTCACATTTTCAGCTTTTTAAATTATTGCACATTTTCTAAAGGGCTTGTCATAGAAATCCAAATCAAATGAGAATGACAGATGGCTGTTTCTTTGTTCTCTATAAAATTTATTTAAAACTAGATGCCCAATACACAAAATCGTGCACTGGGGGGGAGGTCCCTCAGCCTGGCCTGCACCCTCTCGCAGTCTGAGAGCCCTAGGGGATGTCCGACTGACAGCTCAGGCACGCTCTGCCACTGGGCTCGCCAGGCGTGAGCCCGGCTTCTGGATGAGTGCACTGACCACCAGGTGACAGCTCCTGCATTGAGCATCTGCCCCATGGTGTTAAGTGCATGTCATAGCAACTGTCGATTTGCATGTTAGCCTTTTATTATATAGGATGTGCAAAGAACACCACTCTGAACACCATAAGCAGTGCACAGACTTTGGGATAGGGAGAATGACTGATTGAAATGTGCAAATGATCAGAAATCTTATTTGTAGCATGTTTGTAAACTACTATTTTATGAAATCCTACATTGGATTAGCCAATATAAGAAATCTAATATACTGCCTTCCCTTGGGAGGTATAGTACCCATATAGAGTCTTACAGGACAAGAAATCGTGAGCCCAAATCATCTAAAAACTGTGTGATTGAGAGTCTAGGCTGGTGGTCTGCACTGTCTGAAGGTGTTTGATTTGATTCCCTCGCCGCATTTCAGTGACCACACTTCAGCAGTGGGAATATAAATGGGCCACAATGTTCCTAATAAAGCTAGCTATTAGCCTTCAGAACAGCATGACAAGTACAATAGATTTTGTTTTTCAATGAAACCATAGCTAAAGGGTTTGGACTTTAAGAAATGTGTGCCACATGTTCTCTAGTCAATATATTAAACGCTGTAGATATAATTATTCATTCAACATTAATTTACACTCATCCAAATGTAATTTTCTTTTCTTTTAGCAGTGCCTTGAAAAACTGGCAGTATAGCATGTTCCCCATGAGAATTTGAAAGTATTATGTATAATCAGTATTCTGTATTTTTCATAAGCTACAAACATTTAGTTACAGATAAGGTATTGAAGCAGAAAAAGCAGTAAGGCAAATAATAAAAATGTAGATTTTTCTACATTTGAACGACTTATAATTTGCAATTTACAATGATTTGAACGATTTACAATTTGCAAATAAAGCAAAACTGTTCAGAAATCTATTTTTGCAGTCCTTTATTCCCTTCTTTCTTAGGGGCCAGCATTATCTGACAATATTTTGTTTAACAAAAAATCTCCCATGCCCCTTGCTCCACTTGAGGCTTCATTCTTGTCAGAGTTCAAAAGCTAAACAGAGTTGACTGTCAACATGAGAATGCAACTTACTCAAACACTGAGGATGTTACAAAATGTATTTTTCATTGCAGATTTCCTGTGGTTCACGTAACTTTGACAAATGTTTAAAGCAACTGACTTTGTATTTATCACAGAAATATTCTGTTCAAAATTTATATAATATTTTTCCAACTTTAGAGTAAAGCTTAAAACACACAACTGAGAATAAAGCCTTGTTTGGGATTCCTCTCACGCCCGGATGACAAAGACTGATTACCATTTATATCAACTATAATGCATTGATAGGTAACAGCATTCTGGTGTGCCAATTCCTGAAATATTGAACTCATAAGGAAAGAAGATCTTGATTCTTCAGCCAAGAAGAGAAGATAGGAGTAGACTTCCAACTCTAATATTGGAAGACCACCAAAGGCCATGACAAACTACATTCATGCATACTGTCCCTTGTATAAAAGGTCACAGCTCAAGAAAATCTGTGTTTCTCTTTCTTTTAGTTTCTACTACTGGGGAATGAATTGATTTCAAAGACACCTTCTTGAATAGATGAAGTTAGATAAAAAACAAAACAAAACATTGTTTTGAAATAGTCATTCTAATTATTTTGTAAAATCCAGTTGTGACTGAATTCACTTAGAGATCAAGACTATAAAATCACACTACGGATATGGAGGTCCCACTTTTTAGTTAATACTCTTACATGCCAATAACATTTTCAGTGAGATTTTAATGGGCTTTATGAGCAAAAATAAATTGTTCAAACTTCACAGTTTAATTTATCCCTTCATTGATCTATGAAGGCTACTTTTGAGACATGGACAAATGGAATTCTTCATAGCATGTAAGTCTGTTGGACAGAGATAGAATCTACATTTCTTTGCAAACAAGAGTATAATTCTTAGTGCTCAATAAATGTTAAATTATGTATAACTAGAGGCCCGGTGCATGAAATGCGTGCAAGAGTAGGCCTTCCTTCCCCCGGCTGCAGGCACCAGCTTCCCTTTCTCTGGCCTCTGGCAGGAACCCAGGACCCAGGCTTCCCTCTGGCCACCAGCAGGCACCTGGGAACCAGGCTTCACTCAGAGCCCTGACTTCGTCCAGAAGGTCGTCCAAAAGGACGTCTGCTCTAATTAGCATATTAAGCTTTTATTATTACAGATAATTGCACATAAAGCCTGAGAGAAAATGTTGCTGAATGCATCTTTATTTATAGATTCAGTTTCCACAGTGCTTTCTTATTAAATGCTTTATAAACTAGACCTAAGATTATACTAATAAGTAAAATGACAGAAAAGTTGAAGAATTATATAAATAAAAGGAAATCTAGCTCATGAAAGTCCAAAATAGAAAACTGCTTTTGGTAAACTTTTATGTGTATTCTAAAACTACATGATGAACTTGTTAGGAATTTAAAGAGAAAATTTAATTTCACTTATTATAGAAAAACAATGTACACTGCCTTGTTCAATTCAACAGAAGACTTTTAGATAAAACAAATGAAATTATTAAGATTCTGAAATAATCAGAAGCAATCAGGAACAAGTTCCCAGGCACCTTTTATAATAGATAAAATACATATAATAGCCATGGAGATGACAGAATCAACTCAGAACCATATTTCTTACTAAGTGGTTCGACTTCCTATGTCTTGTGCAAAAGACCTTTTATGAAACTACCTTTTTGGTGTAGAACACATCTAAAATGTGTTGAAGCCATATAACAGTTAAATAAAATAGAGGAAAAGTTCTGAACTCTCAGAGTTTTTCAAGAAACACTTGTATATCCAAAAAGGTTCTGAAACTACTGAAAAAATAACAGTAAAAAAGAAACTATTATCAAAGTATAGCAATTTGACTTAAAAAGAAAAGATTACATATATAACAAAAGACCAGTGTTCTTTAATAAAAGATTACATATACAATGAAAGACCATATTAAACTTGTTGATCTGTATACTTAAGGTTATGTTTATTATAGGATAAATCTTTTTTAAAATATATTTTTATTGATTTCAGAGAGGAAGGAAGAGGGAGAGAGAGATAAAAACATCAATGATGAGAGAGAATCATTGATCGGCTGCCTCCTGAACACACCCCACTGGGGATTGAGCCCTCAACCTGGGAATGTGCCCTTGACTGGAATCGAACCTGGGACCCTTTAGTCCACAGGCCGATGCTCTATCCACCGAGCCAAATTGGCTAGAGATAGAGGGTAAATCTTGAGAGTGTTAATATGCATATAACCAAAATAACAATATTATCAGATGTATGCTATAATATTTGGTTTATAAAAATATTAATATATTTATCAGCAATAATGTTTTAATTGAAAATAATGTAAAAATCAACTTTCTGAGAAAATTCTCTATTCTCTTTATTTTTCTTAACCTAGATATTATCTAAGTAATAGTCCTCATAATTTATTATATAACTTCATGTTTGTCATTCCAAAAAAAGGCCAAACATTTTACCCATATCTTTAAAAATTTGACAGTTGTGAAAGGTACTAGGTATTGTAGATAATATAATGTTTATAAATGTGTCATATTTTTCAACTTATACTGATATTAATAAAATGGCTAAATATCCCCTTGATTCAATTCATTTCCAAATTTAAGCATGTGTGCATTTAAAGTGTGACATTCATGTGAATCATTTGCCCCCATTTTGGAAATAAAAAGCAAGAGCCATTGTCATTGAAGAATGTAACTTCATAAATAAAAGTTTAAAGACTAGCAGAATAAACTAACTTTAATAATGAATTGAATTTACTTTTTTAAAAAACATTTACTTAATTTAAAAATTTAAGCAAAATAAAATGGAATTATAATTATTCTGATAATGTTTTCATACACTGAAATATTTCAAAGTATCTTAAAAGTCATCAGATCTAACTTTTTCCTTGTGTAATACCTATAAGGGATGGTCTCTATCTGCTGAGTGAATACCTCCTACAAAGGTCAAATCCTATATGTATATTGTAGCATTTTAAAGTAGTTGTCATTATTTGAAAGTACCACCTAAAATAGCATTGAAACACTTGGCAATGAGGGTTCATTACTCTCTAGGGCGGTATTTCAGTAAGTTGTTTTGGGTTTTTCTTTTTTTTGTTCTTTTTTTCACCATATCTAGAGTTTATTCAGTTCAAAAGACAATTAAAGGGTCTCAGGGGGTTGCCCATCTCTTGGGCTCTGGAGATACTATGATCAATTGTCCTAACAAAGATTCACAGAGGTTTAACCATTCTGTTCAGCACTAATACCCTGTTGCCTATTACACCTACTCTCAGCTTGCTGTGGTGCCACTGCTCCCTCACAAACACCAGGGAGCTTATTCCAGTGGGTCTTTTTGCATCACTAACTGACAAAGGACAACCACTCAGGGGCAATGAGGGATGCTATTGTTCCTGACATCAACACATTTCTCAGCACCTTAGGGGAAGGAGCTGAAAGGTTGACAGCAGGAAGAGGGGTGGCGATCAGTGATTGTGACACATAATAAACCCACCACTACATACATATCTCCCTAAATGTTAGGTTTTTTTCTTTTATTATAATAAAGAATTTCTGGCTCTTCAAAACCAGTTATTACAGTATACCACTGAAACCAAGTTTTAGTTAGCCAAAGCACTCAATCTGAAATATCTTTCTGATTCCTAAAGCTAGCAATTTAGGTCCTGTGGGATCCAGGATGTCATGGAGGAGTGGTCAGGGATCCACACTGAGGCTGGGACAGCTGCCCTAAAAAGGGCTGCAGTTTACCCCATCCTTGTTTTATAAAATATAGAACATTAGTTAAGTAATTCAATATATCTTAATCTACAACAAGGGTTTGGACAATCAAGTGTGCCCCTTAAAATAAAGTGATGTAACTCTGGTAAACACATATGCACCCAATACAGGAGCACCCAAATACATAAAAAAAAAACTTCTGGAAGATATCAAGGATGGGATTGATAGCAATACAATCATAGTAGAGGACTTTAATACCCCTTAACACCCTGGGTAAATCTTCTAAACAAAAAACCAGCAAAGAAATAGCAATCCTAAATGAGTCACTAGTTCAGATGGAACTAATTGACATCTTCAGAACATTTCACCCAAAAGCTAAAGAATATACGTTCTTCTCAAGTGCACACGGGACATTTTCAAAGATCAGATCACATGTTAGGACTCTTAAGGAATTAGAAAGAGAGCCACAAGAAAAGCCCAGAGTAAGCAGAAGGAAGGGAATAACTAAGATCAGAGCAGAAATAAACGACATAAAGCCAAAAAACACACAAAGATCAATAAAACCAAGAGCTGGTTCTTTGAAAGATAAACAAGATTGATGAACCTCTAGCCAAGCTCCAAATAAAATCAGAGGTGAAGTAACAACTGGCCCCACAGACATACAAAGGATTATAAAAAAAAAAATACTATGAGCAACTCTACTCCAACAATCTGGACAACCTAGAGGAAATGGACAAATTTCTAGAAAAATACTATCTTCCAAAACTCAATCATGAAGAGTCAAAAAACCTGAATAGGCCGGTAACTACTGATGAAATTGAACAGTAATCAAAAAACTTCCAGCAAACAAAAGCCCTGGACAGGATGACTTCACAGGGGAGTTTTACCAAATATTTTAAAAAAACTAAAAACTAGCCTTCTCAGACTATTCCAAAAAATTCAAGAGGAAGGCACACTTCCAAGCTCTTTCTATGAAGCCAGCATTACCCTAATCCCAAAACCAGATAAAGACACTACAAAGAAGGAGAATTACAGGCCAATATCCCTGATGAACATTGATGCTAAAATCCTCAACAAAATTCTTGAAAATCGGATCCAGCATTACATCAGAAAGATCATACGTTCATTAGTTTTTTCATTTTAAAATACTTATTGCAAGCCTACCATTCACCAAGCAGAATGTTAACTCATAATAATGTACAGTTCTTGCAGAGACCCTCAATAAAAGAGCAATATACATAAAACTTAAAATTCCAAATACTGAAAGAAAAAACTGATTAGGAAAGAGCATAACAGAAGAAAGCCTAATTTAGATTAGGAGTTAATCAGGAAAGCTTTCTTTGAGTAAATGCCATTTAACTTGAGAACTAAAAACAGGATCAATAAGGCTTAGCCAGACCAAAAATTAGTCGTGGGGAGGAGGTTTGGTTCTTCTAAATATAACTTCAATGTTGCATATGTATAAGTTGATATCATAAATCAGAGGTTATTGTCTGCAGTGGGAGAGAAGAGTGAAAAGCGGAATTAGCTTGTTAAGGATAGGGAAAGGCAATGAGACTGTGAGGTGCCATTTATGTGACCTATAATAATGAAAATATCATTCTCAAAACAACTGTTTCCTTTATTTGAAAACTGCAAATGTGCTATGGAACATTTAGAATAATTTCACCTAAATAAACAGCATAACTAACATATGCTGTAGAAAAATGCTCGACAAGCCAGAAGAGTGTGCATTTTGGGTTCAGATCTTAGTGGCATAATTTTTTCTACTTGAGTATTCCCTCAGAACATCACATAATCAAAAGGGGCGAACCCCCTCTCACTTGTAATCGCTTTGCTGTTTCCTAAGAGCTCAGATTTCTGCAGTTTGTTGTAGTGTGTTCTGCAAATATAAAAGCTTTGCAATAGCTCTTGTCTTTCTAATGATTCGGTAAGAGAACTTCTTAAAAGATTCAGAGCAAACTACAAAAGCAGTATGTTAATGTTATTTTTCTACTTCATGAATATCAAGTCTGCAGGAAAGTCTTGATAAAATAATCTATACTCTATGAAACAGTATATTCATATCTTTTTTCTATTATATATTTTTATCCAAAACATGATAGTTTTAGTTATCCTATATAATAAAAGCCTGGTGACCAAAACGGTGGAATGAACAGAATGACCAGAGACCAGAATGACCGTGGCCCCTCACCAGAGCCAGCCCCACCCTCCAGTGGGGACCCCCATCCAGGGTGTGGCCAGCCTGCAAACCCGCCACAGCTCCTCACCCTGGCCTGCCCCAGCCCCCAGCGGAAACCATTACCAATCAGGGCGTGGCCAGCCTGCAAACTGCCCGCGGACCCCAACTCTCGCCCGCCTTGCCCCCGAGCAGGGAACCCCACTTCAATCCGGGGCCCCTAACAGGGCAGGCTGGCTGGCCCCCACCCATGCACTGGGCCTTTAGCCTATATAATAAAAGGGTAATATGCAAATGGACCCTAATGGCAGAATGACCAGAAAGCCCACTCGACCAGTCACTATGAGGTGCACTGACCACCTCTTGGTCCCTTTCCTCAGCCGCAGGCTTCAATTGCCTGATGGCAAATGGGTAGCCAGGAGTGGGTGGCAGTGGGGAGCAGTGCCACCTATAGGCAGCAGGGGAAGATGGACCTGATTTCAGGCCAGGCCTAGGGACCATACCATGCATGGATTTTGTGCACCGGTCCTCTAGTCTATATATAAAAGCCTAATATGCAAAGTTTCCCCTCGAGAGTTCAACCAACCGGGAGTTCGATCGCTCATTATGATGTGTGCTGACCACTGGGGGGTGGTGCGAAATGAAGGAAGGCACTGGTCAGCAGCTGGCAGCTGGGGAAGGGAGGCCCCGGCCGGCAGCCTGAAGCTGCTAGGGACCATACCTGTGCATGGATTTCATGCACTGGGCCTCTAGTTAATTTTAAAGCATCATATAATGTGTTACCATAAATGCTTCCTTGGGTTTTTCTGCAGTTTGCACTAAATTATATATATAAAGTGTAAACACCACAATGACTTGTTTAAATTTTATGTGATAGTCCAATCGGTGTGGCTCATGCCCAGTTGGGGCACATGCCCAGGTTGTGGGCTCAATCCCCAGTAGAGGGTGCTTTTATATGTCTCTCCCTCTCCCTTCCTCTCTGAAATTAATAAATAAATTTCATGTGATAAATACCAGTGTCATTTAATGTTTTAACTTTCCTCATATTATATAACCATTACTTTGCTTAAGAGTTAAAAAATCTCGCACAACTAGATGTAGGATTACACACATAAAGCTGTGCAATTTATTCATTATGATCCTGTCTAAACGGTTATTTTGAGAACTGTGTTAGGTTACCATAAAACAGCCATTAAAAATCACAAGTGATGAGAGGAAAGAACTGTTCAATGTTTTCAAAACTCTTGAAGTATTTTGAACAAGTTTTGCTCCTTTCATATTATTCAATACTACTAGATATACAAACAGACCTTTAGGGTATATTGCTGTGTCAGAAATTTTATAACACTATCTCCTTTTAACCCCAGACTATTGATTGATTGATTTTTTTCTTTTAAGAAATCTTTTATTGGTGCCTATAATTACAGCAAACACAGTGCTGGCTACTGAACTACTTGGTTACAACTTCAGACTCAGCCTAAAACTCTTTCTAGAGCAAATTTTTAAACAGGTCAGTAAAGATGTAAGGTGTTTGTGCCCAAGACAGTACAGCTATGCATCAGACCGAAAGATTTATGAAATAATTCATCTGATATCTTATTATGTCCCCAATTCTACTTATGAAATGATAACTTATTTTTAAGATCCAGGCTATTCCCTGCATACATTTTTAGTAAATAAATCCTGCCAAAACCGGTTTGGCTCAGTGGATAGAGCGTCGGCCTGCGGACTGAAAGGTCCCAGGTTCGATTCCGGTCAAGGGCATGTACCCGGGTTTCGGGCACATCCCAGTAGGAGATGTGCATAAGTCCTTTAGCTTTCCTGAGATTTCATTTGGAAACTTTCCTACAATTCAACTTTCTATAAGACTAAACAGTACTTTACTCTTGCCAGTACCATTCTGGAAGTCTCCTTTAGGGCCAATGGTTAGTGTCATGGTTGAAGCATTGCCATTTGCCATAATTCCTCTATTTCACGTATGTATCCATGTGACTGGCTTTACAATATTGCATCTGGTCCTCCTTCATTGCAATAGGCTATCAACCTCTTGAAACTTTTAATTATCTCATGTTTCATCTCCATTTTGATATATAAATATATAATACCCTCATTTTTTTTATGATAGTCTTCACATACTATCTTTCATACTATGATTTGGCAATATTTTCTAAAAGTAATCTTTTTATCTCTCTACTCTTTCTCTAATAACTATCATCAAGAAAAATTCTTCCTTAGCCCTAAAAGAAAAGATATTTACCCCTAAAGTAACAATAACAGAACTCTTCCATTGTTAAAAAATTTTCTCGCCGAAACCAGTTTGGCTCAGTGGATGGAGAGTCGGCCTGCGGACTGAGAGGTCCCAGGTTCGATTCCGGTCAGGGGCATGTGCCTGGGTTGCGGGTGCATCCCCAGTGGGGGATGTGCGGGAGGCGGCTGATCGATGTTTCTCTCTCATTGATGTTCCTAACTCTCTGTCTCCCTTCCTCTCTGTATAAAATCAATAAAATATATTTTAAAAAAAAATTTCTCTGAGCTACATATCAAATCTTAAGTGATATTGTCATAGCAACAGTCAGAAAAAAAATAGCATTAATTAATAGAAACAGAGTAAGGATCAAGAAACTAAGTCCTTGTTAAGGGTTGAATCTCCCAAAAAAGGTATGTTGAAGTCCTAATCATCAGTACCCTAAAATGTGACCTTATTTGGAAATAGGATCATTGTAGATATTATTATTTAAGATGAGGTCATACTAGAGTAGGGTGGGCTTCTACAACATGACTGGGTCTTATAAGATGACGACGATGTGAACACACAGAGGTTACTATTTGATAACAAAGGGCAAAAATTGGAGTTATATAAAACTGATGAGTCCCAAAGATTAGCAGTAAACCACCAGAAATTGGGAATAGACAAGGAAAGTTCCCCTACAAATTTCAGAGAAAAAATGGTTTTGCAAACAACTTGATTTCAGACCTCTAGCCTCCACATATAAGAGATGTTAAGTTTATGTTGTTTTAAGCCACCCATTTTGTGGTGTTTTGTTATGGCAGCCTTAGGGAACTAGTGAACTTCTGTCTCAACTAGGAAAATTAGAAAAAAATCAAAAGCAATGTAAGTAAATAAAAAGAACAAAATGAAGGTAATTAAATTTGAAGTAAATATAAATACAAATCAAAAAAGAGCATAGATATTACATAATATGTATGAAAAGTAGGTTGTCAGAGATGGACATACTATTGCAGTGGTTCTCAACCTTCCTAATGCCACGATCCTTTAATACAGTTCCTCAGGTTGTGGGAACCCCCAATTTCATTGTTACAATTTGAACATAATTAAAGTATAGTGATTAATCACAAAAAGAATATGTAATTATATATGTGTTTTCCGATGGTCTTAGGCGACCCCTGTGAAAGGGTAGTTCAACCCCCAAAGGGGTTGAGACCCACAGGCTGAGAACCGCTACACTGTTGGAAGTCTAATAAAAAAGGAAAAGAGAGAAAACAAAAAATAGATTTAAAAAATAGTAGTATCATTTATAAAGGGATTTTAATAAAATAAATACTATACCTTGATTAATAAAATGAGAAGGTTTAAATGTAACATTTAATGTCCATCTCAGATTTTTAAAAATTTCAATATTTAAGATTTTCAAATCTTAATATAGGGTACTTAGGGAAACATTTATATTTCATGTTGAACAATTATAAATATTCTCATAAGTTAACAATTCAACCAATACAGAGGAAATGAAAAAGACATATTGTAATGAAAAGACAAAGCTATTTTTATTAGCAGGGATTGTGATATTCTACTTAAAATCAAGATAAATAACTGAAAACTAAGTAGCACTAAGAAGAGAGTTCAGCAGATTACTCAATATATGAGCAACAAAAATTAATGCATTACTAGATGTTATTTATAATCAATTACAAATGTAATGAAACAGGAAATATCCCATTCAAAAAGTAACATGTTGGTAAACACAAGTAATAATCAAACTAATACATATGTGAGATACTTTATGGCTAATAATCCATTAAGTATAATTAAAAATAATAAATTAACTAATATTTAACATATCAAGATGATGGGTAGAGAGATATCCTATTTTTAAAAGTGTTATTTTTTCACCTCATAAATGTATAAATTCAGTGCAATCTCAATAAAGATTTTTTATAAAATCTGACAACTGCTTTTATAAGTTACTAGAGGCCCGGTGCACAAAAATTTGTGCACTCGGTGGGGAGGTGGAGTCCCTCAGCCCGGCCTGTGCCCTCTCACAGTCTGGGACCCCTTGGGAGATAATGACCTGCTGGCTTAGGCCTGCTCCCGGGTGGCAGAGGGCAGGCCCAATCCCTAGGTGCAGCCCCTGGTCGGGCTCAGAGCAGG
>NW_006283588.1:3010241-3013788 GCF_000327345.1 Myotis davidii
CTAGCCAGTCTGGGTGAGGGGCTGAGGGCTGTTTTCAGGCTGGCTGGTGACTGAAGCTCCCAACCACTTGTTTTTTTCTTTTTCTTTTTTATTCTCAACCAGCTTTAGCTCTGAGGCTTGCTTCCAGCTCTGAGGCCTCGGCTGCTGAAAGCAGGTATCTGGTTTGTTTGGGTTCTATAATTGAAACTCTGTATGAACTCCAGCTCTGAGATCCCAGCTTGCTGAAAGCAGGTTTCTGGGGTTTTGTTTAGCTTCTATATTTGTAACAATGTTTCAAATTGCAAGCTCAGAGGCTAGCAAGGCAGGCAGGGAACGTTGGCTTCCTTCATCACTGAAGCAAGCAAGCCTCATTTTCGCTTCAAGCTGTGTGGCTGCCGGCCGCCATCTTGGCTGGCAGTTAATTTGCATATCGCCCTGATTAGCCAATAGGAAGGGTAGTGGAGGTATGGCTAATTACCATGTTTCTCTTTTATTAGATAGGATAAGAAAGAGAACAACGTAAAAAGTGTCCAGGGGAAATTATCTAACAGGTGACAAAGGAGAATATATGAAACTAGAGCTACTAAAAATGTTATTAATGTAGAATAAAAGAAAATATAACTATAAAATTGAATGTTCAGAAATAGACTTATGCAAACATGGGTTAATGATTTCATAGAGAAATACTGCAAGATATTGGTGTATTAGACTACTCAATAAATTATGATGAGCAACTGAATATCTAGTGATATTGTATATTAATTATGTACAATATATCTTGCTAAAACTAAAAATGAATTTGTGATGACTCAAAGGGTTAAACATGGAAAAAAATATTTTTAATGTATTTCTTATCTTACATCAAGGAAGACTTTCATGACAACCATCAAAAATGAAAAAGCTATCAAAATTTATATATTTACATACACACAAATAAAAAAATTTTCCATGATATAAGAAGGCTTGAGAAAATTTAAAAATCTAAAATGTGACTAGAAAGATATAATTTTAAAATATGGAGAAAAAATTATCCAGCATCTACAAAGATATCCTGCATATTTATAAGAAAATAATATGCCTCTGGGACAACTTTAAGGGTACCAACATCTGAATTTTGGGGGTGCCAGAAGAAGAGACAGAACAAGATATTAAAAACCTATTTGAAGAAATAATGACAGAAAACTTCCCTTACTTAGTGAAAGAAATACACTTATAAGTCCAGGAAGCACAGAGAACCCCAAATAATAGGAATCCAAAGAGGACCACACCAAGACACATCATACTAGTAATTAAAATGCCAAGGGCAAAAGACAAAGAGAGAATCTTCAGAGCAGCAAGAGAAAAACAGTTAGTTACCTACAAGGGACTGCCCATATGACTGTCAGCTGATTTTTCAACAAAAACTATGCAGGCCAGAGGGAATGGCAAGAAATATTCAAAGTGATGGAAAGCATAAACCTATAACCAAGATTACTCTACACAGCAAAGCTATCATTTAAAATTGAAGGTCAGATAAAGAGCTTCACAGATAAGAAAAAGCTAAAGGAGTTCATCACCACCAAACCAGTATTATATGAAATGCTGAAGAGTATTCTTTAAGAAGAGGAAGAAGAAAAAGGTAAAGATAAAAAATTATGAACAAAGTGACAACAAACACATATCTATCAACAAGTGAATCTAAATATCAAATGAATAAAAAATCTGATGAACAAAATAAACTGGTGAATGGAATAGAATCAGGGGCATGGAAATGGAACAGACTGACAATTCTCAGAGGGAAGGGGGTGTCAGGGTTGTGAGAAGAGAATAGACAAAGATCTTATATGCATGTATGCATTACCTATGGATACAGACAATAGGGTGGCGAGGGCCTGGGGTTGAATGGGAACTGGGTGGAAGGGAGCTATGGGGGGGAAAGAGGGGCACCTATAATAATCTCAACAATAAAGACTGAAAAAAGAAGAATATGCCCTTATCAAAATGCTCAAAAAGCCCTGGCTCAGTGGTTAGAGCATCGCATCGGCCTGTGCACTGACTGGTCTCGGGTTAGATTCCTAATGAAGGGCATATACCTGGGTAAATGGATTGCAGGTTTGACCCTGGGCCCCAGTCAGGACATATGTGGGAGGGAACCAACTGATGTGTCTCTTTCACACTGATGTGACATCTCTCTCTCTCTCTCTCTCTCTCTCTCTCTCTCTCTCTCTCTCTCGTGCGCACACCCTTTTTTTCTCTACTCCTGCCTCCCTCCCTTCCATTCTCTCTAAAAATCAATGAAAAAAATATACTTGGGTGAGGATTATAAAAAAAAGGTCAAAGAATATAATAGCTAATTCAGAAAAAAACACACGTAAGTTTTAACCTGCCACTAAGTATATTAAAAGATGTGCAACTTCACCAACCCTCAAGGAAAATTAAGATAAATTAAAGCCCCCCCAAAATAAAAACCTCTCACAAAATTTTTCCATGTCATTGGTTAAATAATTTTTCATAAAATGGGACTCTCAAACACATGGAAAAATTGCTATGCTCGTTCACTGTTGGTGAGGGTCTAAATTTATAAAGTCTTTTGGTAAGAATTTGACAGTGGTCATCTACACTAATAAAAGAGAAACATGGTAATTGGCGTACGGCCGCTACCCTTCCCATTGACTAATCAGTGAGATATGCAAATTAACTGGCAGCCAAGATGGCGACCAGCAGCCAGGCAGCTTAAACTGAACATGAGGCTTGCTTGCTTCAGTGATGGCGGACTCCAACTTTCCCCGCCTGCTGCTGCAGGGCTCTGAGCAGGCAGTTTGAAACATAGTAACATATAGAAGCTAAAAAAAACTCCAGAAACCTGCTTTCAGCGAGCCGGGATCTCAGAGCTGGAGTTCATACAGAGTTTCGGTTATAGACACAAACAAGTCTGGGCCCGAGGGTTTCTGCTTTCCCAGTAGCAGGGGCCGCAGAGCTGGAGCCACAGCTAAAGCTGGCCCAGAATTAAAAAAAAAAAAGAAAAAGAAAAAAAGAAGCGGTTGGAGCTTCAGTCACCCGACAGCCTGAAAGTGGGGACCCCCACCCTGATCCAGGACACCCTTCAGGGAAAACCAGCCAACCCCACCCATGCAGCAGGCCTCTATGCTATATAGTAAAAGGGTAATATCCTCCCGGGATCAGCGTGACAGGGGGCAGCGCCCCCAACCCCTGATAGCCCTGTGGTTCTGTGTGTGACAGGGTGCGGCACCCCCCCCTGGGCCCTGCTCTGTGTGTGACGGGATAGAGCCATAATGTCCCCATCAGCCCTGCCCTGAGTGTGAGAGTGGCGGCGCCCCAACCCCCTGATTTGCCCTGCTCTGTGGGTGATAGAGGGCAGCTCCCCAACCCGCTGATCCGCCCTGCTCTGAGTGTCAAAGGGGACGGTGCCCCAACTCCCCTATCGCCCCTACTCTCTGAGTGACAGGGGGGAGCACCTCAACCCCCTGAGGGCCCTGTTCTGTGTGACAGGGGGGAGCTCCCCAACCCCCGATGGGTCATGCTCGGTGCATGACAGGGTATGGAGCCCCAACCCGGCTGATGGGCCCCC
>NW_006283588.1:3022489-3026388 GCF_000327345.1 Myotis davidii
CCAACTCCCCAATCAGCCCTGCTCTGAGCCTGACCAGGGGCTGCACCTAGGGATTGGGCATACCCTCTGCCACCGGGAGCAGGCCTAAGCCAGCAGGGCGTTATCTCCCGAGGGGTCCCAGACTGCGAGAGGGCACAGGCTGGGCTGAGCGACCACCCCCTCCCCCCCAAGTGCACAAATTTTTCTGCACTGGGCCTCTAGTTAGAATATAAACATGTATTCCAGGGAACCAACAGTTTATTTTTCGTTATTAGATCCTGGGAAACAAATACACTTAGAAGAGGAATGTACAAAGGATGTTATTATAACGTTATACATCCTAGTAAAAACTGAAAAAATATCCATCAGTAAGATCTGACTAAATAAACCTCCACATAACAAATATTATTTTAACAGGTAGAAAGAAAAATAAGGTATAACTCTAAGCATGGGTGTGAAAAGTTCTCTAAAACATATTTAAGGGAAGGAAGCATAATAATACATTTTATATGAATTTTACTTTGTTATATTTTTATGTACACACATCTTTTATGTAAGTCCACTGATAAAGGATTGGAAGGATATATGCACCATTACTCACAAAATCTCTCTGTTTTAGAGAGTGTATGTGGGTGGAGAGTAAGGAGTTGAAAGTACTTTCCATCTTTGGCTCTGAAATTTATTTTTTTAAAATATTTTATTAATTAGATAACTTTTTTTAAAGTGAAAATATGGACACACGTTTAAAGTTAAATTTCTATGACCCAGTCCAACCCTCTCCTCCCTGAGATCTGTCAGTCTGTTCCATGTATTCATACCTCTGGTTCAATTTTGCTCATCAGTTTATTTTGTTCATTAGATTCCACATATAAATAAGATTATACAGTATTTATCTTTCTCTGCCTAGCTTATTTCACTTAGCATAAAGAAGGTACAGAGATTTGCCAAAAAAAAACATAGATGCATAACCCATTAACACAAACAACAGTGTGGTGAGGGTCAGGAGAGGGGAACAGGGGCTGGGTGGAGGTGGGCACAGGGGTAGGGAGGTAGAGTGTACTGGGACACATCTTTAACACTGTCGACAATAAAAATAACAAATTTGTTTTTAAAAAGTTGTATTTCTAACATGTTTTTTTAATGCTTTAATTTATATGCTTAGCCTCTTGGTCAGCTTAAAAGATTTTTAACCTAATATGAGGATTAATATAAAAATAATTAAGAAAAAATTGCTTTATTAGTGTGTGAATCTCTCTCATTCTTGATTATAAAAATTATTCTCTCAAGACTATTTAATAATCCCCAGTCTACTTCTTTATTTAATGCCAGCTCCCAGACCTGAACATGCATAAGCAGAACTATAAAGTAATAGAAAATAAATCCTACGTGAAAAGCATTAGAAATTACACATTTAGAATGTTCTTTTAATACAGCATTTTGCATCCAGATATCTGGTGGCTTTTTAGTTTCACTTTCTGTATTTCTAAGAGCTGAAATGCAATTAGTTTACCTGGATTTCACTTCCATCAGTTATATCTGCCTAGAATCCTTCATTTTCCCATTGCAGAAATTTGCTACTCAGTAATGAGCAACAGCTATGCACAGAAATTAAACAAGTCATTACTTAGAGTTAGATAAATAGTGAAACTAATGAAACTAATGAAAAAAGATGCTTTTTAATCTGCTGGTAAGTTATTTGATATGCCAAACTCAATTTTAAAGCTTAGTGAAAGTGAATGTGAAGAGCTGATCAAAGTCAATCTGTGATAGTTTAGCATATAAATAACTCAAAGGAGAATGTTCCATTTAAGAACATTTCTTAAAATACATTGGAAAGTGCTAAGAAACAGTTTTCTAGGAGTAACTTAGGGATTCTTCAATTATAGGCAAAGGGGATTCCTACAGGCTAGAAATAAGGCTTGTTTTTTTTTTTTTTCAAAAATCTTCTTAGTTCTATTAAGGGGGGTTTTAAAAGAAGCTCTAGTTATCCATTCCTCCCTGCCCCTCATTTCTTTGCCAGACCATCTCTACTTACCTCATTTACTGACCACTGCCTCCTATCTTTCCAGTTTACATTCTCTAGTATGCCAACTCCCTCACTGTTCAGTTCTACTTGATATTTTTTCTATCCTAAAAACAAAACAAAATAACATGAAATGCTCTTAGCTCTACTTCCACCTGCCAGTTAATACACCATGTCTCTGCTCTCCTTTATTTGGAAATAAAATTTTATAGATGTAATTAGTTAAGACTGGGGTAGAATGGATCCCTAATCCCCCCACCCCACCCCACCCCACCCCACACACACAGTAATTATGTACTCAAGACCAGTTAAATATTCCTATTAAATAACAGGAAGTGAGTTTATTCACAACTTGATAAATTAGAGTGTCTGTGCTTCTAAAAAGTCCTACAGTGCTCAATCATCTCAAGTTCATGCATCAGTTAAAATTATAGTTGGTAAAATAATTAGGTAACATGATTTCCCTGATTGTTAACAGGTTTAATCGTCTCCTGTTCAATCTGCCAAATTTACTCTGAATTCTCTATGTGTTGTGAAGTGGAACAACGCACCATGCAGCAACTGTTGCCCATGTCCCCGAACACCTGCTTGCACAGCCTTTGACTGACATTTATAGTGACCAAAGAAAAATGTACTTGTGTGGATATACTTGGAATTCCTTAAATACTTAAATTCATAGAGTGAAGTTATATCATATACTACTCCAAAATGTATAGCAATCTTTTAAGAAACTGTGACTCCAAATTATTTGCTTTAAAATTTCTCAACATCATTTTATAAACAGCAAAAATTACATAAAAAAACAATAATTGATATATTACTATTTTATTGCTTTAGTAAGTTTTATATAAATTGTCATGTAATTACAGTAACTTTAAGAAGTTTCTATTATTTTTTTCAGAACTTGAATTTATTTAGATCTATCTTGATAATAGTATACAGAATGTAAATAAATAGCATTTACTCTTTCAAAAAAAAAAAAAAACACTAAGAAGTGGCCCCACTACTAACAGTGAAATATTTATTTTAACAGGCAGTGCATTCCCAGGAAGTTTCACAATTACAGTCCAGAAAAGAAAGTTGGTAATTTGTTTTAGCTAATTTTATTTAAATTCAGTTGGGAGGAATAGGCTTTAATATATTTTAGTTTAGATGCACAAGAGGATTGAAATGTCAATGTAAAAGACGTCCAAACCTGTAAAGAATTTTTATGAGTTTATTTGAGCACAGCTAACAATTGCCAGGAAGCAAAACCAAAATGGACTAAGAAAATGCTTCTGAAAATGGCAGTTTTACCACTTTATACATCAGAACTAAAGTGGAAGACATAAGGGGGTTACAGGGTTATGGTAAAGATTGACCTTTGTCCAGGAAGATACCAGCCTGGGATGTGACTACCTGCCTTTACTAGCTTATAGTTAGGAAATTTTAGTTTCAGATCATCTTATGTGGCTACTTTAGGTCTTGGGAGTTTGTAAGGCCTCCCCTGAGCTTGTCAGGTTTAGCAGGCAATGCAGCATGATCGCATGCTAGTCATTTGCAGAACATTGTTTAACAGTGTGACTCTTGGATTTAAATATGTAGACTACAGTTGTAGATATGTAGTATTTATTAATGTAGATGAAATTACTACAGTATTTTTCCAACATACTCACTAAAATATGTTGAAAATAACAGTGAATTCATAACAAAAACTATCCTGTTAATTTAATTATAAGCAAATATTTGTTAAAGGCATTTTATTTTTTTTTTAATTTTATTTTTTATTACAAAGGGTATTACATATGTGTCCATTTTTTCCCCGCGCCCTAGACAGTCCCCTAGCCTCCCCTATTCCCCAGTGTCTTATGTCCATTGGTTATGCTTATATGCATGCATACAAGTCCTTTGGTTGATC
>NW_006283588.1:3027275-3032082 GCF_000327345.1 Myotis davidii
TTGGTTCGAGCCAATTTCTGGGCTCTCTATTCTATTCCATTGATCTATATGCCTATTCTTGTGCCAGTACCAGGCAGTTTTGAGAACAGTGGCTTTGTAATACATCTTGATGTCTGGTATTGAGATCCCACCTACTTTGTTCTTTTTCAGGATTGCTGCAGCAATTCGGGGTCTTTTTTTATTCCAGATGAATTTTTGGAGAGTGTTAAAGGCATTTTAAAATTAATAGGATGTTCATTTTCACATATGACATATGGACTGAAAATTTTGTCCCTTAATCCAAAGTCTGTTAAATTGAGGTCTGCAAAATCAAGGGTTTACAGTAACAATAATAACTAAAACTTATATGGCCCTAACTATGTGCCAAGCACTTTTCTAAGCATTGCACATATATTGCCTCCTTTAATCTATAATAATAAAAGCATAATATGCTAATTAGACTTGACATCCTTCCGGATGACCTTCCAGGTGAAGCTGGGGCTGCAAAGGAAGCCCGGGTCCCGGGTGCCAGAGGGAAGCCAGTGCTGGCAGCCCAGGGAAGGAAGGCCTACTCTTGCACAAATTTTATACATCGGGACTCTTGTATTTAATAATTAAAGACAATAAGAATAATATGAACCCATTAAATTAGAAAAAAATGTAAATCTACTATTTTCTAGAAAAATATAATTTACTAAAACTATCTCAAGAAAAAAGTGAAAAATCTGAATAAATCCATAAATACACTCAATTTGGGGGAATTGAGAGTAGAAAAGGAAAATCTCATTACAGCATAGCTAAAGACTCTACTTGGATAAAAATAAAGTAATTCTGCTTCATAAATGTCTGTTCAAACAGCTGGGTATACATGTGACAAGTATGACTGGAAACTATAAATCCAAATACAAAACGATAACTAATTTTTCAAAGAGATAGAGGAAGGGCTGCCTTGGGCTCTGAAAGTCATGCTCTGCATGATCCAGGGGCCTTAGTTCAGCCAGACTTCAAGGTTGTGTAGTCCACAATCTGAAAAAAAATTATACACAAAGGTTTTATGGAGTTAAATGGTGGTGCTTTATTCCAGGAGTATTTTTACAGTGAAATAACTGGGGAGAAATTTTAACTTGAGCACACAATTGTTAATCATAAACCTTTCTATTTTCTCCTACATCATGATATACATGATAAAACCCTAATATGCAAATTGAACAGGGAAACAACTGGCAGAATGATCGGTTGCTATGATGTGCACTGACCACCAGGGGGCAAACGTTCAATGCAGGAGCTGCCCCCTGTTGTTCAGTGCGCTCCCACAGGGAAAGCACCGCTCAGCCAGAGGCTGGCCTCATAGCTGGCGAGTGCAATGGCGGTGATGAGAGCCTCTCCCACCTCCACTGCAGGTGGGTAGTAAGGAGCGACCATCTCAGACTGCAAGAGCACTGGACTGTGAGAAGAATGTCAGACTGCAAGAGGGATGTCTGAATGCCTGATGCTGGGGGGATCAGGCTTAAGGCAGCAGGCAGACATCCCCTGAGGGGTCCCGGAGTGCAAGAGGGTGCAGGCCAAGCTGAGGGACTCCCCACTCAAGTATGCAAATTTTGAACACCAGGCCTCTAGTTTTAAATATAAAAAGACAACACAGAGATGCACTGTTTCTATGACAGAAAGAAGTGTCTACTACTAATTCTATATAATAAAGAGGTAATATGCAAATTGACCATTATACCCTCACAAGATGACTGCCTATGACCAGGCCGGCAGGGGGGTTAATGAGGGACGACCAAATGACTAAACAAGAAGGTTGCGTGGGGCAACCAGGCCAGCAGGGGGGGCAGTTGGGGTCAACCAGGCCGGTTCGGTGGGGCAGTTAGGGGTGACCAGGCCAGCAGAATTGGGTAGTTGGGGGAGACCAGGCCAGCAGGGGGGCAGTAAGAGACGACCAGGCCCATGGGGGTGGGGGAGCAGTTAGGGGTGACCAGGCCGGCAAGGGGGGTGCAGGTGGAGGAAACCAGGCTGGCAGGTGGGGTAATTAGTCTGGCAGGGGGTCAGTTAGGGGCGATCAGGCCAGCAGGGGGGGCAGTTAGGGGTGATCAGGCCAACACGCAGAGACAGTGAGGGGTTATCAGGCCAGCAGTGGGGGCAGTTAGGGGTGACCAGGTAGGAAGGCAGGTGAGCAATTAGAAGCCAGCAGTCCAGGACTGTGAGAGTGATATCCAACTGCTGGTTTAGGCCCGATCCCAGGTATCAGGCCTAAACCGGCAGTTGGACCTCCCCATAGGGGTCCCAGATTGGAGAGGGTGAAGGCTGGGCTGAGGGGACCCCCCTCCCATGCATGAATTTCATGCACCAGGTCTCTAGTATTAGAGATAAGGCTTTTCATTTCTAAAAGTTGTGACACTTTCAATCAAGAACTTTTTAATGTAATTAACACTGTAATGCTTTTATTAATGAAGCAAATATAAGAATGATAGTTATTCTTAAACTTTTATTTAAGCCATTAATAATATTCTGCTATCAACAGTAGGCCTCGATTTGCCCTTATTTAAATTCAAGAGTCTTAACTAGTTAATCTCTTACATTCTATTTAAATTAAACCACCACAGTTTTATGATTTGCAATTCAAAACTTACAACTTCACTTTAGCTATACACACATAGGATTAATTTCTTAAGTAATAAGGTCTTGAATTTCATTTATATTTTGCTAAGCAATTTAAACAGTTACTATATAAATGCCTTTTTAAAATATTTTACCAATTTAAAAAATGCATTCATTACTTCTTCATGAATTCAATAAGAAATTTTTGAAGGATATTTAAATCAATGTTCTTGTTATATTCTGAAAATTGACATCTTCAATTACAAATCTATTGTTTTGATATATTTTCTATTAGATCATTTTGCTTAACCACAAACATTGTAAGTTCCTCTGTACAGAGAGAATGAAAGTATTTTCTCGTTTTTTAAGTGAACTGAAACCGAATTAAAAAACACACACAACTTGTTCTTCTTTCAAACTATACTCTGTTGTTTCAGTTAGAGAGAAATGACACCAGTAAAGAGCATAAAGGGACTCTATGACATTATTATGACAAGAAGAAATGCCAAAACAATAGGATTAAGTGTTGTCTTTTTTCTTCAAGAATGATGTGCACTCCAAAATAACTGAACATTTTCATGTTCAAACTAAAGTATTTTAAATGTAATATGGTTGTGTACCATGTACAGTTACAGCAAAATTAAAATGAGTTTTCCTATTAAATAATCTAATGAACATTGGAGCTTTATCCATATTAATGAGCTTTTTTGCTGACTTTCAATCATTCATTCTTTTCACTTTCTTCACAGAAATACTATAGTCTAATGTTTAGTAAAGGTCACTGCAAATTATAGTATAAAGTAACAATAATAAAAAAAGGTCAATTTTTTTTGTAACTATGTTTCAGTGCAGAAAATGTTATGGTAAAGGAATATTGGATGGTTTTATTTTGTGCATTTTTCTAGTTGCTATAGGTATATATGAAATAAATAATATAAATAATGTATAAAATAAAAAGAATGTAAAGGAACCCTGCTTTTATGCTACTAACCTCATTGTAGGAACACCTTAGGAGCACAAACAGGGATGAGACAGACTGATAAAAAAGAAAGACTGATTGATCCTTTGGACAAAGCGTAAGCCTCCTCTTCAGAAGAGATGATATAATGTAGACTCCCAAGGATAAGCTTGACTTGCATTTCCCACATGGTAGTGTCGGGGAGGAAGAAACTCTCCTTCAACCTCAAGGTTGTCTAGGCTGATCTAATAACTAAATAGACATGAGACAGCTTAACAAGAGAAAATAACCAAATGTATCTACATACTAGGTCAGTGATGGCAAACCTATGACATGTGTGTCAAAGGTGACACGCAAACTCATTTTTTTGGTTGAATTTTCTTTGTTAAATGGCATTTAAATAGATAAAATAAATATCAAAAATATAAATCTTTGTTTTACTGTGGTTGCAAATATCAAAAAATTTCTATATGTGACACGGCATCAGAGTTAAGTTAGGGTTTTTCAAAATGCTGACACGCCGAGCTCAAAAGATTCGCCATCACTGTACTAGAGGCCCGGTGCATGAAATTTATGCATGGTGTGTGTGTGTGTGTATTTGTGTCCCTCAGCACAGCCTGCACCTTCTCCAATCTGGATCCCTCTCACAGTCCAGTACTGCTGGACCCAACCACTTGCCTGCCTGCCTGATTGCCCCTAACCATTCCCCTGTCAGCCTGGTCACCCCGAACTGCCTCCCCTGCAGGCCTGGTTCCCCCCAACTGCCCTCCCCTATAGGCCTAGTTCCCCACAAGTGCCCTGCCCTGCAGGCCTATTCACCCCTAACTGTCCTCCCCTGCTGGCCTGGTAGTCCATAACTGCCCTCCCCTGCTGGCCTGAAGGGTGTCCCGGATCAGGGTTGGGGTCCTGCTGGGGTTCCTGGCCAGCCTGGGTGAGGGGCTGAGGGCCATTTTTAGGTTGGCCAGACCTTCTTCAGGGAGGGGGGACCTGCTGGGGTGCCTGGCCAGCCTGGGTGAGTGTTATGGGTTGGGGCATGTTTTCCTGGCATAATTTGGCCCTTTAATTTGTGTGGAACAAAATCTGAATAGCACAACATACCCAAGTATCATTGCTGATCAAGTTCATCCTATCATATTGATGGCATATCCCAATGGAGATGGCTTCTTCCAATAAGACAATGTGCCATGCCACAGTGCTCGTATTGTGCAGGAGTGGTTTCAAGAACATGAGGGAGACTTTACCTTGCTTAGGTGGCCCCCACAATCACCAGAT